>NW_006922444.1:320603-329699 GCF_000298275.1 Orycteropus afer afer
CCTCGGAAGGAAGGTTGGGCAATCCTACTTCCGTAGTGATACTGCCTCGGAAACCCAAGGAGGGGTCGCTATGAGTCAGGTTTGAATCGACGGCACATAACAACAACAACAAATTGTGAGATGACTGAAAATTTACACAGTAAATTGGTTTTCCATTCATACTTTCATACACATTTTGTTTCATGACATTGAACGCAGTCCTCACAATGCAACAGTGCTCTTCCCACTGACTCCCTGTGCTTACCATGTCTGTTTGCCTTTCTTTCCTATCCATTCCTGCCTTGATTCCATCCGAACAGCTTTCAAGTATTTGAAGGGAGTTCAGATTCCATCCTAAAAGCTTTCAAGTACTTGAAGGCAGTTCAGTCCTTTTCTTTTGAGTCTTCTCTGGGCTAAACGTTCTTTGTTACTTAATTGCTTTCAAGTGCCAAACACAGTGCCTGGATCATTGTAGATGCTCAAGAAATATTTGTTAGATAAATGTTAACGATATTTTTTTTCTGCTGAATATTACATTTTGTTAATATATGTCTTAAAGTATTTGGTCCAGAACTAAACTCAGTGGACCTGCTCTCTCTTTTTGTCAATGTCTTGCTTGTGTTAAGGCAGATTAGGATTTCAGGATGCAGGCTTAGGTGGGGGACACTTACTCATGTGATGCTTTGATTTCCTCATGAGAGCTACTGACAGAACGTCATCAAGGAACCCTGAATCATTGGACATTCCACGGGCAGATTATGTCTAACTGATCCATCAGCATTCTCAGGGATCATCTCACTTACTGAGGGCTGAGACTCAGTGGGTCTATGGAGAGCACATTACTCCCTTTGTTCTGATCTCCTTGGAAACAACACAGGAATCAAAGGAAGTCATTTTTGAAAAGTTGTTTCAAGAGATAGAGGATTAGACAACTTAAACAATGCCTTCTCAATTCACAGTAGAAACAGTCTAATTGTACCACTCAAAATTACTGAGACCATGTAGTTAGCCCTCAGTTGTTGATTCTGCCACAACACATAACAAAATTAAATGTATTTCTTAAATAATAAATATTATCTCTTTGAAGAAAAATTGGTAGAATGCTTTATACAACTCTGCATATATAATTTTGTATTCCTTTCCCATTTATTATTTGTATCTGTTTAGGAATAGTTTTGACTTGTGTAACAGGAAAAAGGCAACTCAGTGAGTTAGAAATATGGAAGTGCAGAGATATAAAAAGTTTCCATAATATTATCAGAAATATGGACTCTATTCTCTTCAGCATGTAGCTTCAACTTCATAACCCCAAAGGGCTGCCAGTGCTCTATACTAGCCCCGTTGGGTAGAATTTTATGAAACGGAGATATTCAAATTTCTGTGCAGTACAATATGGTAGTGACTAACTGTGCATTGTGCATTTGGTCATGTGGCTAACATGACCAAAGACGTGAATTTAAATTTTATTTTATTTCCAGAAACTTAAATTTAGCCACTCATGTGTGGCTAGCAGATGTCATATTGGACAACAGAGCTCTAGGATTTCACGTATATTCTAAGAGACAGCAAGTGGGGAGCTGAGGTAAACTGATCACTCATTCTTCTAAGGAAGTTTCCCAAAAGTGCAACACTGCACTACTGTTGTCATTTTATTGGATTGAATTTATCTCATGGTCATCTTGTTCCTTAAAGGAAAATCAAGATCACAAATCAAAACAAAGAAACAAAAAGACCAAGCTTGTTGTAAGTACAGTTTGTCATAACTTAAATATGTAGTAACTGGGGGCTACCAGCATACATAAATAGCATGTTAGAACGGAAAGATACAATGGACATATTCTAGCCATAACTAGAATAACTCTGTCATTTTTTTTTTTTTTTCAAATTGTGATTTGGGTGAAAGTTTACAGAGAACATTGGTTTTCCATTCAACAATCCATACACATTGTGTTTTGTGACGTCTTTTGCAATCCCCACGTTGTAACAGTGCTCTTCCCCCTCCTTCCTGTGACCACTCCTCTTAGTTCTTCCTTTCCGTCCCCTCCCACCTCCTTTCTGTCCCCTCCCACCTTTCTAGCTGGGCAAATTCTTGATTGTTCTAATGAATGAGTACTATCCTGATATTACTATTCATCCCTATATTACTACTGTCTATTATTTGGCTGCCAGCTGAGTCATGGGGGTTAAGTTCAGTTCTTAACTTGAAGGGTTTCAAGGGCCATAGTTGTGGGGGCTCCACCATCTTCATCATACCAGTAAGCCTGTTTATTTTTTTATGGTTTTGAATTTTGTCCCACATTTCCTCCCACTCGATCCAGGACCTTTTATTGTGATCCCTTTCACAATAAGGGCAGTCAGCAGTGACAGCCAGTCACCATCTAGTTCTTCTGGTCTCAGGGTCATGGAGGCTGGGGTTCAGGAGCTCCATTAGTCTTTTGGACTAATTCCTCCTGCATCTTTGATTTTCTTCACTCTTCTTTGCTCTGGAGTGGGAGAGAAAGCAACTTGCACCTTAAGTGGAGACTCACAAGCTTTTAAGACCTCAGTTGCTACTCACCAAAATAGGATGTATAACATTGTTTTTGTGGACCATCGTATGCCCATTAACCTTATATATATACTCTGTCAAACCTGTGTTGTTGTTATGTGCCATCGAACCTATATATATATATATATATATATATATATATATTTGTGGATGTAGTTCTATTCATCTTCCCACTCCTGTTCATTTGAGTATATACCAACTCTGTCAGTTTTACAGACGTGGTAATAGGAGAGAGTAAGCAGCAGGGAGGTGAAATGACATGGTTAAAGTCAGATCGGTAATCAATTACTGAACCAGAAGTAGTGCCCAGGTGTCATGGTTGCCTGTCCAGTCCTTTTCTCCTCTATTCACTTTCTTTTTCATTTTCAAATCTGACAAACGTTCCCTTCATGTTTTACCTTCAACTCTCTTCTTTTACTACCTCATCACTGAGTGCAAAAACTTTCCAGAAATCTCACTAAGCTAATTGGAACAGATTTTGGATCTCTCCCCAGGTCATATTTGGCAAAGGTTTACCCTAGAGAAAGAATTCTTTGGGAAATTGGTCCCTTGATTATAGTGTTTGGATTAATTTATTATATATAGCTCAAAATCTCAGATTTTAATCACAAATGGTGGACTTTTAGTGAGTGGGTAGGTTTTTTACAGAACAAGATCTTAAAAGTTTTGGGTCCCTCCTGTGGCTTTTGTTTGTTGGATATTATAAATCCAATTGCTATTGTAGATCTAGATCACTCAAATTTTCCTTTTTTTGTGATTCATGTTAGACATTATCCACTTTGTTTCCTAAAGTTCTCAGGACCATTGATGATTTGTCCATGGAGACAAGGTCTGATCCTTGAATCATAGTAGCAACCACTAACCCAGTACCATCAGAGGGAAGTCTAGGGTTGTTGAAAGAGCACTGATGTTTGAGTCAGTAACCTGGCAAAACACTAATTTGTGGCTTTAGGAAGCCAGTGAAACTCTCTCTGTCTCTAGCCTCTTATTTATATAGAGATGTTTAGAGTAAAAGTTTCTAAATTCTTTCATCACTACTCTCAGAGTCACTTCACTGGCATGGCCTGGGCTTTGCTTATTGGAGGACTTCAATGAAAACTTGGTGGGTAATATTGACCAAAAAATCTTGATTATTTGGGGACCAGGAGTCCCAGAAAAGAATCCATCCCAGGTTTCCCAACACAGAACATCTCTTTGAGTAATGATCTATTCCAGAGGAGTGTCTAACTTCATGCTGAATTGGAGAGACCAAAGCATATCTGAAATCCATCTGATCCAATCCCTTCCTCCAAGGCAGACTCAAACGACATTGGATTTGCTGATTTAAAGGTAGGTGAGGAGTAGATAGGTGCAGTGTGACCAGAAGTGGGGTGCACCTAAGCAGCTACAGAACCTTAGACAAGTCACTTTCTCTCCTTGAACCATAAGTGTCTATTTGTAGATGAGGTGGTTGGGTTGTTAAAGTCATTTAAAATGTCAGGATTTTGTGTATTAACATTCTGGGATCACCATGTGAGAGTGAATGATTGGGATGGAAGTGACTCACTGTACTCTGTGATCAGTCCATCACACTCTCTCTTATATTATTTCTGGCCATTATCTGTATTCTGTCATTTACCCAGTCCAGAGTCCAGCAGGTGCACGTGACTTTGACATGCTTTTCCTTTGCGTGCCTCTAAGTGGGTAGGCATTGCTGGGAAGCAGAAAGTATTTGTTGCCAGTTACAGTGCAGAGGTGAAGGTAAAGGAGAGGTGGAGAATCAGCAGAGAAAGGAACGAATCCAGACAGGCAGAGGTGGGGAAAAGGAGGAGGCAGTTTTCAGAGGAAGGCTCCCAGGCATTCCTCCTCTTGGGGACAAAGCCTAGAAACACTGGGCACTACACGACCCCTCTCTTCTCTAATCTCTCTTATTGGTCCAAGTACACTTTTCCTTAATTTCTCCAATGAATCCAAAAATGGAATTCAAACTCAGTTGATACATATGCATTGATATATGTAATAAATATAAGGTGGACTTTTAAGGAAAGACGTATTTATTTATAACTCTCCATTTGCCTGTTATGTCCCTAGAAATTATACAGGGTAGTGGTTCAAGAAGATGGACTTTGTGATTAGGTTGCGTGGATTCAAATTTGGGCTCCATTACGGTGTAACCTTAGGCATGTTAATTCACTTCTCTTTGCTCATGTATAAAACAGGAGTGATAACAATAATACCCATGTCATGAACTTGTCCTGAGAATTAAATGAATCAACGCATACAAAGTACTTGTAAAGTTCCCGGCACACAGTAAGTACTATTGAAATGGTAGCCATTATTACTAGCCAAAGTTACAGTTAACAATAAAAATTTGAGGAGAACATTAAACAGATAATTTTGGATACAAAATACATAGTGCTTAGTAGAAGACACAGATACAAAAGTTATAATTGGAAACATATTAATTTGCTGGTTGTTGTAAAGGAAGTATGATAAAGTCCTGTAGGGCTCAAGGATGGGGTGTACTATCCCAGGAGCTGTGAAGCTTTTCCTGAGCGGTAGGAAGAAGGCGCACACACTGAGGAGAGGTAGAAGGCACCTCGGATTAGGAGTCATTGTGTCCTGTGCATCTGGGGAATGACAGTGAGGAAGGCTGCAAAGATAGACAATAGCCAGTTCAAGAAGGACCATGCAGAGAATATGAGAATATATGATGTGTGGAATGGGGAAGATGTTGCTGGAATTTAAATAGAGAAGTAACGTGATCAGATTTGCATTTAAGGAAAATCACGAAAGGCTTTCTCCGGTGCTGAGGGAAAAGAGAGCTACACATGGGTTGTAATATGAAAGGCAAGCTTCACTGCACTGGAATTGGGTTTGAAAAGTGGGTGGGATTGGAAGGGAAAGGACAAGGGAAGGGCATTTCCGTTGATGGGCGACTCTGTGGTGGGTGGCTAATGGGCTGAGAGAAGAACCTAAGTAGAACAGAGGTGAGTGGAAATTTAGTGCGTAAGAAAATAAGTGTTGGGGTAGCTGAGATTTAAAAAAAAACAAACTCCATTTTTATGAAGTTCTAGACATCTATAAACATCTATAAATCTGTATAATTCCAAGGTCTTAATAGAACTATAAATGAAACGTTCATTCTTATAGAGAACTATCATTTTATATACATTTGATCAGCTGGGGTGAAAAATTGCATACAGTATGGCAAATTGTTCATCTGTCATGTGGGTAAAGTGGAAAGAGTCAGACTGAACTACGGTAGGCTCAGTAACTTATTGACTGTGTGATCTCTGCCTGTTTGAACCACATGTGGCAATGGAATTAGAAAAAAAATGCATGTGTACAGTTGCTAGCATAGTGCACAGAACATGGCAAACAGTCAATGGTAGTGCCTTTTGGTCCTATCCACATGAGTTATAATAGCTATTGTTTATTGAAGTCTGCTATCTATCAAGCTCTATATGCAGTGGTGTGGAAAATGCAAGGGATGAATGAAAAACAAGTGGGTCAGAGAAGTTCAAGACTCCCTTGGTTCTTCTGAATCAGTGAATTGATCTGAGCAGAAGGGGCTTAGGAAACACATTTTCTGGCTGCAGGGTGGATGGAGTGGGAGCATCTGTAGTCTGAGAGCTTTTGGCTCGGCAATTCAGGCATCAGCCAACAGTGTGAGAGATTGCAGTGGTACCAGGATGGAGAGAAATGAGCACACATAGGAAAGATGATTTAAAGGTAAAATGAACGCAATGTGGTGACTGACTGGGTATGGGAGATGAAAGGGAGTAGCAAATAAAAAAAAACACATAGGAGTTACAAGCCTGGGTGACTGGGAGGGTGATGATGTCATCAAAGTATGTCCCTGGTCACACTTCCCTGTTGGTGCCCTATTACCCCGTAGCTGAGTCCCATTAGTTTCAGCCATACCCTTGTCCAAATCCTTTCCTTGAGCTCAAGGGTGAGGATGTGGCCAAAGGTGGATCTTACGTTTTATCATCTTATTTTCTAACCATGCAGGGACTTGATCCTCCAAGTTACTGAGATGGTGTCAGATATTCCTAATGATTCTGGGTGCTGGTGTTCAGATCATGAATTTAGCAATTTTGCTTGTTTTGGCCATGGGTTTCAATATAATTTTTGTGCTAGCCCACCTTCCCTGAAACCTCTAGCTCTTGAGTTGGCAGTCTCTTACAGCTTCTGTGAATGGTTGACACCAGTTTCTTCAGTGAGAGACCATTCCTCTTCTTCTTGCTCCACAGCAGATGTACTTCCCTGGGAATTAAATTGCTCTGACCCCTATTTGGGTAGACAGATAATCCTACTGCAACTGTGATGGGTATAGATATAGATTTTTTTCCCTTATAAACTTTGTTATGCTATGCATCATGTGGGGTTTTGAGAAAGCCTAATATAAATCTCCCTGTAGAATGCTGAGCAAATTCAGAAATAAGACAAAGGAATGAGAGTTTTAGAGGCTAAAACATCACCTTTGTAATTGATAAAGATGAGAGAGTCTTTCTGCTGCAAGTGGCCTTCTAAGACTGAACCTCAGAATGAGGTAAATGGCACACAGCCAGTTGTGACAGCATTGGACTTGGACAAACCTCACCCCAGAGAGTCAGAAGGAGCCCCTGTGGCAGAGTAAAAGCATGCTCCCTGCAGCATCTCACTCCAAGATAGGGTGGAGAGAGGAAGGCTCACCTCTGTTTGCCTAACCTCTCCTTTCAAATCCATTCCACCCGCCTGTGGCAGGTTGGAACAGTGAGGCTAGGAGTGTTAGTGACTAGTCCTGTCCTCATAGAAGGAAACATCAGAAGTGGAGAAAAAAATGTTCTCCCCTTCAATTCTAACCAGTGGTAAGTGTTTAACAACCAGTTCTAAAGAAAACATCTTTGTAGAATGTGCTGATATCCATGGTGCAAATACTCCTGGTATGGCTGATTCCGAGCTACCAACATGAAGTGAATATATGCAGAGTTGGGAAAAGATGCATATAATAATGTTTTGGTTACCTGGTGTCACTCTGACAAGAGTATACTGCAAATGGGATGTCTTGAACAAACAGGAGTTCATTCTCTTACGGTTTGGAGGCTTTAAGTCCGAGTTCAAAGTGCCAGGCTCTAGGTGCTGGGTGAAAGCCCCTCAACCTTGGGCTTCAGCTCTGCCTCCTGATCCCAGCCCACTGAAGCTGGAGGCTTTTCTTCACTCAGACAGCTACTGGCTGCTGAAACTGACAAACCCAAGGTTGACAAGTAAAAAGGCACAGTCCCGATGTTACCAAACCACACGGCAGGCCATTAATTCAAGTCCATTGAAAGCCCAAGGTCGGCAGAGCATGGCAGACTACTGAACAATGACTTGGCTACATGCAGGGTTCAAATGTGCCATAAGCTAGAGACCATTCCCCAAGGCTTCTCCTTATATACAGGAAGAAGATCGCATCCTTAGGGCAGCTACTCAGCTGCTCACAGTAGATTCCACCACGGAGTTGATTACCAGTCTCATCATGCCACTCAACCAGGCCCAGCCAAGATGACACACAAACTTAATTACCATAAGTAGGGTATTCTAAGTTAATCTTAGCTGGCTCCAACACATCACTGCCTCCAACCTTTGGATACTTAACCAGTCTCTCTCTGGAATATGTAATTAGAGGTAGGAAGGATGCATACATTTGACAAATACTGGCAGTTTGTCCTCCAGAGGGTTGTACTGATCTACATTTAAAAAAAAAAAATGTGGGACTATTTGTTTTCTCACCCTTGCCAACCCTTTTACTTGCTGTCAATTTCATAGTGAACAGTAGTATTTCTTTTGTTTTTGACATTTATTTAATCATTGGATTTCCTAGGTGGTTCAACCTGTTAAAGTCCTGGGCTGCTACCTAAAAGGTTGGGGGACCTATTGCACCCTGAGGTGCCTCAGAGGAAAGTCCTAGACATCTGCTTCTGAATAATTAGCCAATGGAAACCCCGTGGAATGCAGTTCCACTCTGATACACATGAGATCACCATGAAATTGAATGGATGGGAACTAACAACACCAGCAACAATAGGGTCTTTCCAGTGTTTATTGATCTTTTTAGTTAGTTTTTGTGAATTTCCCTTTTATATCTTCTGCTCATTTTCTATGTACATTTTGTATAGATTTAGAACATCTTTTTTTTGTTTGTTTTTTCATACTAGGGTTGTTAAGCCTTTGTGATTGTAGTAGTTAAGGTTGTTTGTTATCTTGTTTGGTCTGTGATTTGGAGTGGGCTAGAAGCTGGATGTAGTTATTTCCTTTGATGAGACTGGATGTGGTGTAATTACCTCTGTTGTGGAATCTGCTGTGAGCAGTTAATCAGTTGAAGAAGAGCTGCCTTTGGGGTGTGGCCTGCTCTCAGTGTATATAAAAAAGATCCTGATTTTGGTTCAGTCTTTATCTCCAGTTCCTGGGCTTGAACCAGTGTCCTGCTGCATTGCCTGCCCATCTTGTTGTTGTTGTTGTTAAGTGCCATCGAGTCGTTTCTGACTCATAGCGACCCCATGCACAGCAGAACGAAACACTGCCCTATCCCGCACCAGCCCCACAATCCCTGCTATACTTGA
>NW_006922444.1:332979-347880 GCF_000298275.1 Orycteropus afer afer
GCTGATTGCTCTTCTGTCCGGGTTCAAGGCTTTTATCCCCTTCCCTGCTCTTCAGGCCTGCTACTCTGGTGTCCCTGCATTGTCTCTCCTCACCTGTAAGCCTGGGGCTCAAGGCTTTTATCCCCTTCCCTGCTCTTCCGGCCTGCTACTCTGGTGTCCCTGCGTTTCTTGGGATTGTGCTTTTTTATCTTCCAATCTTGGGTTTGTCAGCCTCAGCAGTTGTCTTGTCTCTGGCAACGTGAGTTAGGAGAAGCCTCCAGATTGCTCCAGTTGGCCTGGAACAAGAGGCAGAGCTGAAGCCAAAGGTTGAGGGGCCTCCACCCAACCCATAGAGCCAGCACTCAGAATTTGGACATCTAGCCTAGTTTTCTACTAGAGCCAGCACTGTGAACTCAGGCTTCTAGCCTATCCTAAACTGTAAGAGTATAAGCTATCCCCTTGTGGTGTTTCTGTTATAGCAGCACTAGAGAACTAAGGCGTCAGAAATGCTTTAAGTACTGTTCCCATTGTGTCATTTGTGTAACAATTTTATTTATATTTTGTTTCCATCTGTCCACATCCAAGACTTTTGTTTTGTATGTTGAGTCCCTTTGTTGTTGTTCAGAGTGCATTTTTTAGTTCTTCAATATTATTAGATTTCTTCATGGGGTTGCTCTGGGTCAGAGATGACTCGATGGTACCTAACAACCACAGATTTCCTCAAAAATTCAGTATACAATCAGAGACAAGACAAAAAACCATGGGAATAAAAATGATAGAAGAGAATCAAGGTGTTCATACTTCTTCTGTATTTCTTATGGCTCATAATATTGAGAGAAATACCTAAATCTTAATCCTATAGGATATTGTTTTGATTTATAAGATATTGCTAACTTGAGGTGCATATTTTCCCTGTACAAAGTAGGGTTGTTCAGATATACCAGATGTTCTCAGCATTTGTTGCAGTGAAGTAACACAGAGCAATCCTCCCTCTTGTTATTATATACTGTTCTTCTAGTTACATACAACCACAACAAGCAGGCTGGCCAGCCCTAACAATCATCTCTGAAAACGAGCTGTTTCAGGTCAGTATCTCTCAGTAGAGTGATGGCAGCAGTGAAAGTAATAGGAAAACAATAGAGACAAACTTCTAAGTTGAATTCTTCCCAGAGTGTTTCAATATTTGTCACATAAACGCAGTTGTGGGCACTGCAAGACTAGTGAAGGTGTATGGCCTGACTAAATGGAGGACTGGGATAATTGAGTAAAGGAAAAAGTACAGAGGACTTCTCAGAAAGGGAGAACCATCAGCAGAAAGATGATTCCCTGAGGTACAAATGAAGGAAACAAAGGACAGCAGTCTGCCAATGGGGTTCCCCCAATGGGGAGAGTTATCAAAATGCAATGAGATAATAAAAATCTAGGCTATTAACTTGAATAGTTCTCCAAATTCAGAATTTACTGAGGTGTATTAGGAAGAACCCTGGATTGATAGTCAGAAAGCCTGGTTCTGAGTCTCATAAATTCACCACTCTGCGTGATTTTGAGTAATAATCATTTCTCTTAATTTTGTTATCTGTATACTGTTGTTAGGTTATTAATATTCAATGGTGAATGAGCACATATTAGCTAAATGAATGACTGAGTGATTAAATTGTTCTATTTTCTCTAATAATTGGGATAAAAAGAGTATTCTCTTCTAAGACCACGATGGAGTTTCTTGGTGGTGCAAATGGTGAACACACTTGGCTGCCAATAGAGAGGTTGGCTGGTCAAGTTCACCCAGAGGCACCTTGGAAGAAAGTCCTGATGTTCTACTCCTAAAATGGCAGCTACTGGAAACCCTGTGGATCCCAGTACTACTCTAATACACATGAAGTTGGAATTGACTCAACCAAGAAAAACAAACTACACAAACCCAAAGCATTGCCATGGAGTTGATTCCAACTCATAGTGATTCTATAGGACCAAGTAGAATTTCCCTATGGGGCCTCTAAGGTTGCAAATCTTCATAGGAGCAGACTACACATGTTTCTCCTACAGAGTGGCTTATTGATTCTAACTGACAGCCTTGCAGTAAGTATCTGATCACTTAATCATTGCACCACCAGGGCTCTTTATTGACTCAGCAGCATCCGTTTTTCTTCTTCTTGTTGTTAAAATGTTATAAATGAGGTGAATTGGTATTACAATTTTTGTTCAAGTGTTTTATTGCAAACCTCTCAATCTCTAGCATCTAGCGCCAGAATGGGATCCATGGCCAGTAGAAATAACGTGACTGAGTTGATTATCACCGGCCTTTTCCAGGATCCAGAGGTGCAGAGAGTAAGCTTTGTGGTGTTTCTTCCAGTGTACCTGGCCACGGTGGTGGGCAATGGCCTCATCGTGTTGACGGTCAGAGTCAGCAAGAGTCTGCATTCCCCCATGTACTTCTTCCTTAGCTACTTTTCCCTGGTGGAGATAATTTACTCCTCTACTGTTGTCCCTAAGTTCATCACTGACTTACTCACCAAGATTAAAACCATCTCTCTGGAGGGCTGTTTGGTTCAGATATTCTTCTTCCACTTCTTTGGTGTGACAGAAACTCTTCTACTCACAGTGATGGCTTATGACCGCTATGTGGCCATCTGCAAACCCCTGCACTATACAACCATCATGAGCCAGACTGCGTGTCACCTTCTGCTGGCTGGTTCCTGGCTGGGGGGCATAATTCACTCCATGGTTCAGATCCTTGTCGCTATCCAATTGCCCTTCTGTGGCCCCAATGTAATTGACTACTACTTTTGTGACCTCCATCCCCTATTCAAGGTTGCCTGCATTGACACCTTTGTGGAGGGTGTTATTGTGTTGGCTAACAGTGGCTCAATCTCTGTCATATCCTTCGTCATCTTGGTGTCCTCTTATATTGTCATCTTGGTCCACTTGAGGAACCATTCTGCAGAGGGGAGGCGCAAAGCTCTCTCCACCTGTGCCTCCCACATCATGGTAGTCACCTTGTTCTTTGGACCTTGCATGTTCCTCTATATGAGACCCTCTTCTACTTTCACTGCGGATAAGCTGGTGGCCATTTTCTACACAGTCTTCACCCCCATGCTGAACCCTATCATCTACACACTCAGAAATGCAGAGGTGAAAAATGCTATGAGAAGGTTGTGGGGCAAGAAAGTGAATCAGGAAAATAAAATGTGAAAATAAAATCAGACCCAAGAAGTAGGTGATCACATATGTGATCTGATTTTGGCCAGCTATGAAAAAACATAAAAAATTAACCTGTTTATATTTTTTGTTGTATATTTGTTGAGCTATTTTGACACCATGGTATGAATCAGACCCCTCTTATAGTTGTCAGCATTTTGGAGAATGTTGAATATTGGATTACTTTCCCTCTTTTCTGTAGTAGTCTATAGAACAAAGTGCAGAGTTTTAGGGACAGACACGTAGACTAGACCCTCACCCTGTTGTCTACTAACTGTATGATCTTTGATTCTTTCACTTCACCTGTTGGTGTTAGCATGCTGTAGTATGTGGAAATATTGTGAAATTTGGAGACAGAGTGTCATGTTCCCTTTGGTGTCTTCTTACTGGTAGGATCTTGAGGGAGCCCTAGAAAGGCTTCTCTACTTCAGTGGGTGCCCCTGCCCCATTAGTCTGATCCCAATTCTTGAAATTCCACAGTAGGAACTTCATTTCTTGGATGAAGGGCGTTGCGAGCAACAAATGTCTCTGGGTGGTGAAATACAATGAAACTACTAAAAATCATTGATATTTTAATCTCATCAATTTTATAAAACCCTCCTGTTTCTATGACTGAGGTAAAGAGAGCAATGCAGTGAGAAATACACTCAGTTATAAATATAAAATAACCTGATGAAAAATGGCTTAAGCCAAATCCAGCCTGCCACCTGTTTTGTCTGGCTTCTGAGCTAAGAATGGCTTTTGTATTTGTAAATGATTTTTTAAAAATATTAAAAAACCAGAATAATATTTTGTGACACATAAAGGTTATATGAAATTTAGATTTTAGTGTCCATAAATAAAGTTTAATGAACTACAGCCATGCCCATTATTTTACGTGTTGCCTATGGTTGCTTTCATGGTACAGTGGCCGACTTGAGGAGTTGCCACAGAGACTGTATGATTGGTTACAAAACCTAAACTATTTACTGTTTAATCCTTACAGAAAAAGGTTGTTGACCTCTGGCTTAAGCCATAATGACATTTATTGCTTACTCAACAAGTAAGAAGATTGGCGGTCAGGGGTTCCAAGTTTGGTTTGTGAATTCCGTGATGCCGGTGCAGTGGGTTGGTGCCTCTTCAATTCCTTTGTATGTCCCCTCATGGCAACAAGATGGCTATAGTAGGTCATTACGTGGGGAAAGAAGGGTCTTTGTTTTTATGTTAGGAAATATTTCCCAGAAACTCTCCAGCACAATTCCTCTTATTTTTATTGGCTAGAACAAGGTCTCATGTCTACCCCTATGTGGAAAGTGAGTATTGGCAAAGGGGACTAGGATTATATTAAAGGTTTAGACCAGTGTTGGTGGATTGAATTGTGTCCCCTAGAAAGATATTTTCGAAGCACTAACCGCTGCACGGAGAGCTCTGGTGGTGTAGTATCTAAGGCATTTGATTGCTAACCAGAAGGCAAAAATAAATTATGTCTTCCTAAAACTATGCACTTTGTACTATAGACTACTGAAGAAGAGAAGCACAGTAGTCTAATATTCAACATTCTCCAAAATGCTGACAAATACGAAAAGGCTCTGATTCATACCATGATGTGAAAATAGCTCACCTAATATACAGCAAAAAATATAAATGGGTTAATTTATAATTAACCACTCCTTGGAAGGAAGATTGGGCAATCTACTTCCGTAGAGATACTGCCTCGGAACACAAGGAGGGATTGCTATGAGTTGGAAACAACTGGAAGGTAGTGAGAGTTTGAGAACTCTGCACCAATGACTGTGACCTTTCTTGGGGAAATAGAGATTTTCTTTGGAGATTTTATCAATTACATTATGAGGAAATCACACTGGGGTAGGGTGGATCCTAATTCTAATCCCTTTTCAGTGGCATTTTATTAAAGAGGAAGACAGACCCAGAGACAGAGTGACACATGATGGAAGACAGCAAGTCAAGAGCCCTCTACAATCCAAGGAATGCCATGAAATGCCTGTGGCTCCCAGAAGATGAAGGAGACAAGGAAGGGTCTTTCCTAAGTCTCAACAGAGAGAGCGTATCCTAACGACACCCTGAATTCAAACATCTAGCTCCAATACTGTGAAAAAAAATTTTTTTTTTCATAGCTCTCCACTTTATAGTATTGTGTTATGACAGCTTAGGAAACTACATCAATCAGGCACAATTCCCCCCGTGTCTAGGCACATTGCTGCTTGATCACCATCAAAATTCTGTCATTAAAGAAGGAATGTCGGCCTGGGGAGTTTGGCTGGAGGTGGCTTGTTGCGGGGTGAGGTCCCTGGGCAGAGTGAGGTAGTTAAGAGATTTGTTTCTGGCACCAGACTGACTGAAACCCAGCTTTACAACTAAATGACTGCAATCTCAGCCAGTGACTAAATTCTCTGGATTCAGTTTCCTTGACATGGAAGTCTGGGGCCAAGTTCAAGAACCATTTCTTTAACATCATTGTTTCCCTGAGAGTGAACCCTGCTTTAATTTCTCTCTGGAAGGTAAAAGGTGGGGGCTGGGAGTGGAGGGAAGCATTGAAAGTGAATGCCTGGGAGCTGTGAATAGGAATGAAACCATCCTTGGAATCTTCAAAGGTAAGGAATGGGGCTTGTTCACACATATATCCCTGTACTTAGAGTTTTGGGCTAATTCACTAGAAATAAATTGCTTTTTAAAATGAATTTCCACATGGCTAACCTGCTGAACTTTTGATGCATTAAAAACGTGTTTCTATTAAGCCTTTATAAATTTTATAATACTTGGTTTTGCTGACACCTGCAATGAGCAATGCCTCTGGAGGAAGTTTTGTGTATCCTGAGTTTCATTTTTCTTGAAAATATCAATATCCAGGATTTTAGATATGTTTGTTTCTCTCTTCCAATGAGCTATCTATCTGAGTATGTGCTAAGAAAAATTTGTTGGGTCCACTCACTACAGAATGAAGAAGGAGAAAACAAACGTGGGGAGCACCAGTGATCTGTGCACCAGAGTCAATCGCACGCAAAAAATGGGTGCGGATGCAGTGGTCTGACTCCCAGCACAGACGCTCCTCCCACTGTGCTCCTCATCCCAGCTAGATCTCATTTTTTTATGGAGGTATTTTTTGCATCCAGCAAAATGCATAGAGTACATTCATATCTAATTGGATGAGGTTGACAATTTATATGCCTGTCCCAAACACATGTAAAACATTTCTATCACCCCAGAAAATTCTCTCATAACCCCTTCCATGTGATCCCACTCCCTAGAGGCAACCACTGATTAATTTCTATCATCACGGATTAGTGTAACCTGTTCTTCAACTCATATAAATAAATCATAAGCCAGCAATCTTTTGTGTCTGACTTCTTTTGCTCAAAATGATACTTTTGGGATTCATTTTTCTTGTAAGTTAGTAGAGGAGTTTGTTCCTTTTATTTTCTCAGTAATATTGTGTGAATATACCAAATTTATTTTAAGCCATTCTTGTTGATGAACATTTGGGTTGATGCTAGTTAATGGCAATATGAATGAAAGCTTCTATAAACAGTCTTCTATATTCCAATTTTTAAAAAGTGTAAATCCAAAGAGTCATTTATTTGTTTTACTTGCATAATAACTTTTCACAACTAAATCAAAATATCCACATATCTTTCATAGTGGCAGAGTTCAATTAGAACTGGAGAAGTGGTCTTATTTAATAGATTAGTTTTCACAGGTTAGGAAATAAAATCAACCTTTTCTGACAATATTTATAAACATTAGGTGCAGTAACACAGTTTTCCACCACTTGTGCCAACGTGATTTCCTTCTTTCTGAGCAAGAAGGATAATGGGATTATGGGGCTATGAGTTGGGTCTGACTCCACGGCACATGACAACAACAACAATCTGGTTGGGCATATATTTAGTGACTTCAGTCAAGAGGTCTGACATCAGGGCACTAGAGCTGGGATCATCTAGGAGACAGAACAGCTATCTCTGTCCCTCACTCTTCTCATCATTCTGACTCCAGATGACCAGCAAAGTGGGGAGCGGGACTCAGATCAGCTGCAACTAAATTGGTTGTTACAGTGCTTGTAAGACAGGGAAAATCCAAAATTTCAACTTGTATTTTAGAAATTTTCAAACCTTCAGACTTTTTTCTGGAGAAAATTTCCAAGGAAGAGGACAAAGCTGTACATTATTCAAGTCCTTTGAGTTGACTGTACAAGTAAGTGTTCCCTCATTGTTGATATCATTTTCATTAAATTCAAAATTTCTATTACTTCTTATGTAAAAACACAATGAAATAAATTTGATTCAGCTCTCTGTAATGACTGTAAATTCATTTTTCTCTTTGCTGAATTTTGATAACTATATCTAAAGTCCTATTTTATAATTGATATCAGAAGTTGAATTGAGAAAAAAAAAGAAAGAAAACATATTGTGGTAATACTAACACATAACAACTTATATTTTTCCCTGGAGCTTTTAAGTGTCCACAGACTATTCATGCATTTTCTCACCTGATCTCCCCAACTCGCTTCAGGAGCAAGTGCACTAAGTATGAAAGTCATCTCTATTTTACAAACGAAGAAACTGAGGCTCAAACTGGCTGTTCAAACTGCTCCCTGTTTGATGGCCATTTTGGAATTTCAGATTTTAATGACCTAGAACATGCCATCAGATCCAGAGACTGAATGCTCTTACTGAATGAGTCCCTTACTCATTTGGAATTATGTTAAATTCTTTTGCATGATTTCTTTAGCTGTCCTCTGCCACCACCTCTGCCACCACCTCTACCATCACCTCTACCACCAGTTACCATAGAGTTGGTTCCAATTCATGGTGATTCTGTATTTTTCAGAGTACAACTGTGCTCCATTAGTTTCAATGGGTGATTTTTCAGAAGTGGCTTGCCAGGCCTATGTTTATTTTTATTTTTTTCTTTTCTTAAGGACCTCGAGGCTGGCAGTTCAAACCCACCAGCCACTCCTCAGAAGGAAGGTTGGGCAATCTACTTCTGTAGTGATACCACATCGGAAGCCCATGGAGGGGTCACTATGAGTCGGGTCTGACTTGACTGCAGTGAGTTTGGTTTTTGGTTTTTAGGGAGCACTGGTGGTGTAGTGCCTAAGGCATTTGACTGCTAACCAGAAGGCTGGTGGTTCAAACCCACCCAGCCACTCCTCAGAAGGAAGATTGGGCAATCTGCTTCCGTAGTGATATTGTCTTGGAAACCCAAGGAGGGGCTGCTGTGAGTCAGATCCAACTCAACGGCAGTGAGTTTACTTTTTGGTTGGTTTCGGTAAACTTGAATCCCAACCTTTCTGTTAGCAGTGGAGCATGTTAACATTTGCACCACACAATAGCGTTAGATATTGTTGCTGTTGTTAGTGCTGTCGAGTTGGCTCTGACTCATAGTGACTCTGTGTACAACAATGAAACACTGCCTGGTCCTGTGCCAGCCTCACAATTCGCACTATACCTGAGCCCATCATTGCAACCACTGTGTCATCCATCTATTTCAGGGCCTTCCCATTTTTCATTGACTATCCACTTTACCAAGCATGATATCCTTCTCCAGGGAGTGGTACCTTCTGACAAAAAGACCAAAATAGGTGAGATGAAGATAGGCCATTCTCACTTCCAAGGAGCATTCTGGCTGCACTTTTTCCAGGACATATTTGTTGGTTCTTCTGGCAATCCGTGGCACTTTCAGTATTTGTCACCAACACCACAACCTAAATGTGTCATCTCTTCTTTGGCCTTTGTTATTCATAGTCCAGCTTTCACATGCATAGGAGGCTATTGACGATACCATGGCTTGGGTTAGGTGCATCTTAGTCATCGAAGAGATATCTTTGTTCTTCAGCACTTTAAAGAGGTCTTTTGCAGCACATTTGGCCAGTGCAGTATGGTGTCTGATTTCTGGACTGCTGCTTCCATTGGTGTTGATTGTGGAACCAAGTTATATGAAATCTTTGACAACTTCAATCTTTTCTCCATTTATCATCATGCTACTTATTGGTCCATTTGTGAGGATTTTCATTTTCTTCATTTTGTGGTGTAATCCATTTTGCAGACTGTAGTCTTTAATCTTCATCAGTAAGTGCTTCAAGTCATCATCACTTTCAGCAAGCCAGATTGTGTTGTCTTCATATTGCAGGTTGTTAATGAGTATCTTTCCAATCCTGATGCCGCATTCTTCTTCAATTATCCAGCTTCTTAGATTATTTGCTCAGAGTACAGATTGAATAAGTATAGTGAAAGGATACAACCCTGACACATTCCTTTCCTGATTTTAAACCATGCAGTATTCCCTTGTTCTGTTCAAAAAACAGCCTTCTGGTCGATGTAAAAGGTCCTCATTAACACAATCAAGTGGTCTGGCATTCCCATTCTTCTCAACGCTATCCATATATATATATATTTTTATGATCCATACAGTTGAATGCTTTTGCATAGTCAATAAAACACAGTAGACATCTTTCTGATATTCTTTGCTTTTAGCCAAGATCCACCTGACATCAGTAGTGATATTCCTTGTTTCACATCCTCTTCTGAATCCAGCTTGCATTTCTGGAAGTTCCCTGTCAATATACTGCTGCATCTGTTTTTGAATTACCTTCTTCAAAATTTTACTTATGTGTGATATTAATGATATTGTTCAATAACATCCACATTTTGTGGGATCACCTTTCTTCAGAATCCGTGCCAAGTATGGATCTCTTCCAGTCAGTTTGCCAGGTAGCTGTTTTGATTACTTCATGCTGCTCTAACAGAAACACCACAGGTGGAATGGCTTCAACAAATGGGAGTTTATTCTCTTACAGTTTTGGAGGCTAGAAGTCCGAGTTCTAAGTGCTGGGCTCTAGGGGCTGGGTAAAATCCCCTCGACTTTGGACTTCAGCTCTGCCTCTTGCTTCTGGCCCACTGAAGTTGGAGATGTCTCTTCACTCAGGCAGCTGCTGGCTTCTGAGGCTGACAAACCCAAGATCAACAAGTAAAAAGGCATAGTCCCAATATTACCAAACCACACAGCAGGACATTGATTCAAGTCAATTAAGAATCCCAAGACCAGCAGACAACGTATCAGGCTGCTGAATAATGACTCAGCTACATTCAAGATTGAAGCATGCTAAAAAATGCAGACCACCTCAAAGATGCTTCTTATATACTGGAAATAGACCACATCCCTGAAGCAGTGACTCAGCTGCACCAGTAGATTACACCAAAGAGTTGATTGCTCATCTCACCATGGGAAATAACTACATCCAGCTGTGCAGCCACTCAACCAGGCCCAGCCAAGTTGATATATATGCTTAACTACCACAGTAGCTGTCTTCCAAATTTCTTGGTATAGATGAGTATTCTGGCAATTCCTGGAGTGTTGTTTTTCACCAATTCCTTCAGTGCAGCTTCTACTTCTTCCTTCCATATCATTGGCTCTTGATTATGTGCCACCTCCTAAAATAGATGTACATTGACCAATTCTTTTTTTGTACAGTGACTCTGTGTATTCCTTCCATCTTTTTTTCTGAGTTTCCTGCATCATTCAAATTTTGCCTATAGAATAGTTCAATATTGCAACTCAAGGCTTGAATTTTTTCTTCAGTTCCTTCAGTTTGAGAAATGCTGAGTATGTTCTTCCTCATTGTTTTTCTAACTCCAGGTCTTTACACATTTCATTATAATAATTGACTTTGTCTTCTTGAGCTGCTCTTTGAAATCTTCTGTTCCGCTCTTTATCTTTTAATTTCTTCTATTTTCTTTAGCTACTCTTCATTCAAGAGCAAGTTTCAGAATCTCTCCTTACATTCATTTTGGTCTTTTCTTCCTTTCTTTTTTAACGACCTTTAGCTTTCTTTATGGATGATTTCTTGATGTCATCTCACAATTTGTCTTGTTTTTGGTCATTGGTTTTCAGCGCATCAAATCTATTCTTCAGATGGTCTTTAAATTCAGGTGGGATATACTCAATATCATATTTTAGCTCTCATGGACTTGTTTTAATTTTTTTCAGCTTCAGTTTGAATTTGCATATGAGCAATTGATGGCTTGTTCCACAGTTAGCACCTGGTGTTGTTTAGGCTGAAGATATAGAGCTTCTCCATTGCCTCTTTCCACAGATGTAGTTGATCTGATTCCTGTGTATTCCATCTGGCAAGATCCATGTGTATAGCTGCTGTTTGTGTTGTTGAGGAAGGTATTTGCAATGAACAAGTTGTTGGTCTTACAAAATTCTATTATGGGATTTCTGGTGTCATTTCTATCATCAAGGCCATATTTTCCAACTACCAGTAATTCTTCATTTCCAACTTTCACATTCCAAACACAGTAATAATCAATACATTTCGATTGTATGTTTGGCCAATTTCAGATTGCAGAAGTTGGTAAAAATCTTCAATTTCCTCATCTTTGGCTTTGGTGGTTGGTGCATAAATTTGAATAATGATTGTATTAACTGGTCTTCCTTGTAGGCATTTGGATGTGATCCTATCACTGACAGCATTGTACTTCAGGATAGGTATTGAAAATTCTTTGTGATGATGAATGTCACACTATTACTCTTCAATTTATCATTCCTGGCATGGTAGATCATATGGTTGTCTGATTCAAAATGGCCAAACCAGTCCATTTCAGCTCACAAATGCCTAGGCTATCAATCTTTATGTGTTCCATTTCATTTTTGACAGCTTCTAATTTTCCAAGAGTCATACTTCATACATTTCATGTTTCAATTATTAATGGATGTTTGTAGCTGTTTCTTCCCATTTTGAGTCATGCCACATCAGCAAATGGAAGTCCTGAAAGCTTTACTCCATCCACGTCCCCTAAGGTCAACTTTACTTTGAGGAGGCAGCTTTTCCCCGGTCTTAATTTGAGTGCCTTTTGACCTGAGGGGCTCATCTTCCAGTACAGTATCAGATGGTGTTTCAGGGCTATTCATAAAATTTTCACTGGCCAATACTCTGAAAAGTGGATGGCCCTTCCTCCCTCCAAGTCTTTCTTAGTCTGGAAGCTCCACTGAAACCTGTCCACCATGGGTGACCCTGCTGGTATTTGACATACTGGTGGTATAGCCTCCACACTCATAGCAACATACTAGCCACCACAGTATGACAAGCTGACAGACAAGTGGTGGGACATTAAATATAGCTATAGTTCGATCCTGGTTTTACTTCTTACTCACCTTGAGCAGTAGATACTTGAAGAAGTTTTTCTGATATTTAATTTTGTCACCTCTAAGAGGGACAAAATAAGACATATTTTTCACTTTCGTTGTAATAATGAAACAATGTGATGTATAATAAAGTGCTGACTATATAGTCAAATAGACCAATTAGATGGTCATAAAGATGTCTGTACCAGTTCTGATAAATGCTTTGGCAAGAATCACCAGATGGGAGACTTGGCATCAATCTGAGAAGCTGAGATTAAGGAATATTTATCACACACTAAATTACTTCTCAGTCTGCTCTAAATAACTCAACAGATAATTTCCAAAAGAGGGAACATGCTGGTCAGAAAAATATAGGAAGTTGTTCTTTATCAATAATGGTCAAACAAATGCAAATTAAAACATGAACTAAATGAAATATAGCAAATAAAATCAAACAAACAAATAAAATAAGCAAATCTCCATATTGTCAGTTCCTCACTGACTAGAGTGAAGAAGTGAGTAAACCAAAAGAAAAAAAAAAAAAAAAAATGAAACTCACTGCCATCAGTTGGTCCTGACTCACAGTGACCCCTCCTTGGGTTGCTAGGGTGGTATCTCTATGGAAGTGGATTGCCCAATCTTCCTTGCGAGGGGTGGCTGGTGGGTTTGAACCACTAGCCTTCTGGTTAGCAGTCAAATGTTTTGGGCACTATGCCACCAGAGTAATCCTTTCAATTTTGCTGATAACAATGTAAATTTGTATTGTCCTTTGGAAGTAGATATCAAAAATCTTTAAAATATCTCTATTTCTTCTTGCAGTATATATTGCAAGAAATCATCCTTGTAATCTAGATATAACTTCATACATGATGAGGGTCTTTGTGATATCCTAGAAACAATCGCTCATTGTTAAATGTCTACTTGACAGAATAACATGTAATCATTAAAAAAATGCTTTTAAAGAGTTTATGAACATATTGTAAAATGCTTAAAGTAATAATATTAATAAGGATAGTATTTTAAATATGTAATATGATTTCAAAATTATAAGTGGGAAGTGAACAAGGAATGGAATAAAATTATTGGTAGCTTTTTTTGGGGTGGTGGTGGAATTAAGAGTAATTAAGAGTAATATGTTTTAAAATTGTCTAAACTCTTTCTAATCAGCATGTATTATCTTTAAAATTATTTCCCCCCCCCCCCTTTTTCTTAGAAGTTCTGCTGATGCACCATCTTGGCCAAAACCAGAGCTAGCAAGTATGGCTTTCCTTTTGTTCCTTTTTGGCAGTCTCTGGGCTGAATGATCTGCATTCTGAGAGGAAACAGTGTGGTCTAGGAGGAGGTATGGACTTTGGAGTCAGAAGAGATGGGGTCATTATCAGATGTTTCAAAACCTAGCTTCTGTGACATGGGCAAGTCACTTAGCTTCTTATGTCAAAATGTCAGCATTTCTATACCAATGGAGTTTGGACTGCATTATCACAAAAATCACTTTTCTTAAGGGTAAAAATAAGAAGCAATGGCTCATGGGGTCACCTGCAGCCCATAAATGGATAAGATGCCTTAGTTAATTTTCAACTTTGGTCACTTGAGATTGTGGGAGATTTCCAAGTCAGATAAGAGATTATGAAACCATAGATTTTCTCACTGCATTTTTTTCTCCCTGAAGGAACTATTATTATTCTTATCTAGGCATTTAACGCATGCATCAGTCAAAGCAGAAGAAGGTGGACTAGATGATGCAGGTGGTTGGACAGAGAGCCTGTTAAAAATCCCATTGGTTCTATAAGTCTGCCATGTTAAAACATAATATGAATTCTGGTAAGAAGTTTTCAGCCTCCTTAGATCCAATCATTCATTGTAACTTTCCTATAATTTTTGGTTTTAGTTTTTAGTCATTCAACAAATACTCATTGGACACTGCACTAGGTCTGAAAATACAGATATTAAACACACAGAATTTTAAGATACTCCCAGTGTAGAGTGGAAGGTTGAGGGACATCAATACCAACATGGTAGGCAAAGTGCTATGGTGGAAAAGAAATTTGGGTGCTATAAATCTGTGTGTATAAATACATTGAAAGTCTTGTAATCTAGCTTGGGGTGGGTAGAGGTCATCCATGTGGAAAAGACAGTTCAGTCTGGTTTTGAAGGATCTGTAAGAGTAAGGCAACCTTTTGGTTAGCAGCCCATGGAAACAACTGTTTGCACTACTGAGAAACTGCACTGTTATAATGTTATTGATAGGTGCCTCTGAGTTGGTTCTGACTCATAGTGACCCTAGGTACAACAGAAGGAAATAATGCTTAGTCTTGTGCCATCATCACATGTATTGCTATGATTGAGCCTGTTGTTGCATCCATTGTGCTAATCCATCTCATTGAGGGTCTTCCTCTTTTTTGCTTACCTTCTCTCTTACCAAGCATGGTGTCTTCCCCAGGGACTGGTTCCTCCTGACAACATATCCAAAGTATATGAGATGGGGAGGTGGGGCAAGATGGTGGACTAGGCAGAAGGATAGCACAGACCCTCTTCAACAAAGAAAAGGGAAACCAATTAACACAGACACAGAAGATAATCTTGGACCCCTGAGCCTTGAAGGAA
>NW_006922444.1:356455-380697 GCF_000298275.1 Orycteropus afer afer
ACTATGGGGAGGAAGTGGGAGGGGAGCTGCTGCATTGTAAATTTTGGTCAATGACATGAGACAAAGTATATGTGAACTGCTGTATGAAAAGTGATTTTACTCTGTAAATCTTCACACAAATCCTAATAAAAAAACAAAAACAAAACAAAACAAAACAAAAAAACAAACAAACAAAAAAACAAAACAAAGTATATGAGATGAAGTTCACCATCCCTGTTTCTAAGAAGCATTCTTGTTGTACTTCTTATAAAACAGACTTGTTCATTCTTCCGGAAATCTAGGGTACATTCAAAATTCTTTGTGAACCCCATAATCAAATACATCAATTCTGCTTTGATATTTGTTATTAATTGTCCAGCTTTCTCATGCATGTAACCTGATTGAAAATACTATAGCTTGGGTCAGGATCATCAGTCTCAGAGTGAAATTTTAACACTTAAGTGGTCTTTTGCAGCAGATTTTCCTAGTGCAATGTGTCATTTGATTTCTTGGCTGCTGCTTCCATGGGTGTTGATTGTGGAACCAAGTAAAATGAAAAAGTTGACAACTTCAATCTTTTCTCCATTTATCATGATGTGTCGTATTGATCCAGTTGTGAGGACATTATTTTCTTTATGCTGAGATGTAATCCATACTGAAGTCTATAGTCTCTGATCTTCATGAGTAAGTACTTCAAGTCCTTCGTCACTTTCAGCAAGCAAGGTTGTGTCACCTGCATATTGTGGGCTGTTAATCCTGATGCCATGTTCTTCTTTGTATAATCCAGTTTATTGGATTATTTGCTCAGCATACAGATTGAAAATGTATGGTGAAAAGATACAACCCTGAGACATTCCTTTTCTGATTTTAAACCACATGTTATCTCCTTGTTTTGTTTGAACACCTGCCTGCTGGTTTATGTACAGGTTCTGCATGAGCACAATTAAGTGTTTTGGAATTCCCATTCCTCAATTTTTTTTTTAAATAATTCATAAAGGTCCACACACTCAAATGCTTTTGCATAGTTAATAAAGACAGGTAACATCTCTCTGGTAATGATATGATATAATCTTTCTACTACTGATAAGATGTAAAAAATAAAACAACAACAACAACACAAATGATCGTAAGTGCAGTTTGTCCTAACTTGAAAATGTAGTGATTGGAGACTCCTTGTATATGTTAGAATTGGAAGATTCAACGAGCATAATCTCATCCAGTGCTGTCACTTTTGCAGAAGTGGCAGTAGGGAAGGGAAATGATATGGCCGAATTCACATTGTTAATCAATTACTGAACCACAGGAAGTGTACAAGCATCCTGGTTACCTGTCCAGCCATTTGTTTCCTTCTCCATTCATTGTCTTTTCATTTTTGGTAGTCAAATATTGCAAAAGTTCCCTTCATGTCTTATCTTCAAATTTCTTTTTTTACTCCCTTATTATTGGGTGCAAAAACTTTCCAGAAATCTCACTAAGCTAATTGAAGCAAATTTTGAATGTTTTCCCATGTCATATTTTATTGGGCAAAGTTTTACACCAGAGAAAGAAATTCCATGGGGAAGTTGGTCCCTTGATTGTAGTGTTTGGCTTAATTTATTTAAATAGTTCAAGATCTCAGCATTTAATCACAGCTGTTGGACATGGAGTGAGTGGGTATGCTTTCTACATCAAAAACAGGATCTTAAAATTTTGGGGTCCTTCCTGTGGCTCTTGTTTATTAGTTGGTTATTGTAAACCCAAACATCAATGTAGATCTAGATCACTCACATTTTCTTTTCTTTTCTTTTTTGTGTATGATTCTGTTAGATGTTATCTCCTTTGTTCTCAGGACCACTGGTGATTTGTCCATGGAGACAAGGCCTGATCCTTGATCATAGTAGCAACCACTAACCTAGTGCCATCAGAAGGCAGTCTGTTGCTGAAAAGCATGGTTTTTGAGTTAGTAATGTGACAAACATTAGTGTGTGGCTTTAGGAAGTCAATTAAACTTGCTCAATTTCTATCATTTTATTTATACACAGAGGTAATTAGAGTAAAAGCTCTTTAAATTCTTTTCATTACCACTCTCAGTGTGGCTTTGCTGAGCATCATCTGGGCTTTGCTCAATGGGGCTTTCAATGAAAACTAGGATCGTGGATAATTTAACCAAAGCATCTTTCTTATTTGTGGACCAGGAGTTCCAGAGTAGAATGCATTTCAGTTTTCCCAACACAGAACATCTCCTCGAGTAATAATCTATTCCAGAAGAGTGTCTAGCTTCATGCTGAATCGGAGAGTCTTAAATGTACTTGAAATCCATCTGGTCTAATTCCTTGTTCCAGGGCAGAATCAAACTACGTGGGATTTTCTGACTTAAAGGCAGGTGAGCAGCAGGTAGGTGCAGTGTGATCAGAAGCAGGGTGTAGAGTTTCTAAGCAGCGACAGGACCTTGGGCAAGTCAATTTCTCTCTTTGAACAACAAATGTCTATTTGTAGATGAGGTGGTTGGGTTGTTAAAGTCATTTAAAATGTTAGGCTTCTGTGTATTAACATTCTGGGATCACCATGTGAGAGTGAATGATTGGGATGGAAGTGCCTCACTGTACTCTGTGATCAGTCCATCACACTCTCTCTTATATTTTTTCTGGCCATTATCTGTATTCTGTCATTATACTCCAGTCCAGAGTCCAGCAGGTTCCCAGACATAGAGTCTGCACATGACTTTGACATGCTTTTCCTTTGCAGGCTTCTAGGTGGGTAGGCATTGCTGGGAAGCAGAAAGTATTTGTTGCCAGTTACAATGCAGAGGTGATGGTAAAGGAGAGGGGGAGAATCAGCAGAGAAAGGAACGAATCCAGACAGGCAGAGGTGGGGAAAAGGAGGAGGCAGTTTTCAGAGGAAGGCTCCCAGGCATTCCTCCTCTTGGGGACAAAGCCTAGAAACACTGGGCACTACACGACCCCTCTCTTCTCTAATCTCTCTTATTGGTCCAAGTACACTTTTCCTTAATTTCTCCAATGAATCCAAAAATGGAATTCAAACTCAGTTGATACATACGCATTGGTGTAGGTAAATAAATATAAGATGGATTTTTGAGGAAAGACATATTTATTTATAACTCTCCATTTGCATGTTATGTCCCTAGAAATTGTATAGGGTCATGATTAAAGAGCATGGACTTTGTGATTAGGCTTCCTGGATTCAAATCTGGGTTCCAGCACTGCGTAACCTTCTTGTTGTTGTTGTTATGTGCTGTTCAGTCGGCCCTGAGTCATAACGACCCCTCCTTGGGTTTTTGAGGCAGTATCACTATGGAAGTAGATTGCCCAACCTTCCTTCCAAGGAGTAGCTGGTGGGTTTGAACCACCAGCCTTCTAGTTAGCAGTCAAATGCCTTAGGCACTATGCTACCAGAGCTCCTATGTGTAACCTTAGGTAACTTAATTCATTTCTCTTTCCTCATATGTAAAACAGGGTTAATAACAAGAATATCCATGTCATAGGCTTGTTGTGAGAGTTAAATTAATTAAGACATATAAGGTACACATCAAGTTCCCAGCACACAGTAAATACTATTGAAATGATAGCTATTATTATCAGCCAAAATTGCAGTTAAGAATAAAAATTTGAGGAGTACATTAAACAGATAATTTTGGATACAAAATACATAGTGCTTAATAGAAGATACTGACACAGAGGTTAAAATTGGAAACATATTAATTTGCTGGTTGTTGTAAAGGAAGTATGATAAAGTCCTGTAGGGCGCAAGGATGGGGTGTACTATCCCAGGAGCTGTGAAGCTTTTCCTGAGCTGTAGGAAGAAGGCACACACACTGAGGAGAGGTAGAAGGCACCTTGGATTAGGAGTCATTGTGTCCTGTGCATCTGGGGAATGACAGTGAGGAAGGCTGCAAAGATAGACAATAGCCAGTTCAAGAAGGACCATGCTAAGAGTATGAGAATATATGACGTGTGGAATGGGGAAGATGTTGCTGGAATTTAAATAGAGAAGTAACGTGATCAGATTTGCATTTAAGGAAAATCACAAAAGGCTTTCTCCAGTGCTGAGAGAAAAGAGAGCTACACATGGGTTGCAATATGAAAGTCAAGCTTCACTGCACTGGAATTGGGTTTGAAAGGTGGGTGGGATTGGAAGGGAAAGGACAAGGAAGGGCACTTTCACTGATGGGTGACTCTGTGGTGGGTGGCTAATGGGCTGAGAGAAGAACCTAAGTAGAACAGAAATGAGTGGAAATTTAGTGGCTAAGAAAATAAGTGTTGAGGTAGCTGAGACTTGAAAAAAGTTGACAATAACTCCATTTTTATGAAGTTCTAGACATAACCGCCTGAATTTGTTGCCAGTTACAGTGTAGAGGTGATGGTAAAGGAGAGGGGGAGAATCAGCACAGAGAGGAATGAATCCAGACAGGCAGAGGTGGGGAAAAGGAGGAGGCAGTTCTCAGAGGAAGGCTCCTATATTATGTTCTGTAAACATAATAGTTGGTCTGTATAGGAGCTCTGGTAGCGTAGTGCCTAAGGCACTTGATTGTTAACCAGAAGGCTGGTGGTTCAAACCCACCAGCCACTCCTCGGAAGGAAGATGAGGCAATCTACTTCCCTAGTGATACTGCCTCGGAAACCCAAGGAGGGGTCGCTATGAGTCGGGTCTGACTCAATGGCACATAACAACAACAACAACATAATTCCAAGGTCTAAATAGAACTATAAACTAAATATTCATTCTTATAGATAACTATCATTTTGTATACATTTGATCAGTTAGGGGTGAAAAATTGCATGTTTTTTTTTTTTGTTGTTGTTGTTATGTGCTATCAAGTCGGACCCGACTCATAGCAACCCCTCCTTGGGTTTCCGAGGCAGTATCACTACAGAAGTAGATTGGCCAACCTTTCTTCTGAGGGGTGGCTGGTGTGTTTGAACTGCCAGCCTTCTGGTTAGCAGTCAAGTACCTTAGGCATTATGCTACCAGAGCTCCCGAAAAATTGCATACAGTATGGCAAGTTGTTCATCCGGCAAATGAGTAACGTGGAAAGAATCAGACTGAACTGCATTAGGCTCAGTAACTTATTGACTGTGTGACTTCTGACAAGTTTCATATTGTCTGAGCCACATATGGCAATTGAATTAGAAAAAATGCCTCTGTACCTTCGCTAGCGTAGTGCATAGAACACAGCAAACAGTCAATGGTAGTGCATTTTGGTCCTATTCACAAGAGTTATAATGAAAGAAAGAAAGCAAAACCAAACTCACTGCCATCAAGTTGATTCTGAGTCGTAGTGACCCCGTTGGGATTCCAAGGCTGTAAATCTTTATGGAAGCAGAATGCCTCATCTTTCTTCTGCAGAGTGACTGGTGAGTTTGAATCACTGACCTTTTGATTAACAGCCAAATGCCTTAACCACTGCACTACCAGAGCACCTTAGAGTTATAATAGCTATTGTTTATTAACGTCTGCTAGCTACGAAGCTCTGTATGAGGTGGTGTGAAAAATGCAAGGGATGAATGAAAATAAAGTGAGTCAAGGAAGTTCTAGAATGCTTGAGTTATTCTGGATCAGTAAAGTGATCTGAGGAGAGAGGGTTTAGGAAACATTTTCTGGCTGTAGCATGGAAGATGGAAGGGGTGGGAACATCTGTAGACTGAGAGCTTCTGGCTTTGGCAATCCAGGCATCAACTGACAGTGAGAGTGGTGGCAGCAGGAATGGGGAGAAATGAGCACGCATAGGAAACAGGATTTAAAGGTGAAACGAATGCAATGTGGTGACGAACTGGATATGGGAGATGAAAGGGAGTAGCGAATAAAATAGGACATTGAAGTTACAAGCCTGGGCAGCAGGGAGGGTGATGATGTCATCCAAGTGTCTTCCTGGTCACACTTGCCTATAGTTCCCCTGTTACTCCATAGCTTAGTCCCATCAGTTTTAGCCATGCCCCTGTCCAGATCCTTTCCTTGAGCTTGTGGTTAAGGATGTGGGCAAAGGTAGTTGTGATGGTTATGTTTGTGTGTCAGCTTGGCTGGGCCTGGTTGAGTGGCTGGGCAGCTGGTAGTAGTATTCCCCATGATGAGACTGGCAATCAACTCCATGGTTGGTAGATCACAAGCAGCAGAGAAGCTGCCTTTGGGATGTGGTCTGCTTCCTGTATATAAGGAGAAGCCTTGGGAATGGTCTCTAGCCTATGGCACGCTTGGATCCTGCATGTAGCCGTGTCATTGCTCAGCAGCCTACTATGCTTTGCCGATCTTGGAACTTACAATGGACTTAAGTTAATGGCTTGCCGTGTGGTTTGGTAACATCGGGACTGTGCCTTTTTACTTGTCAATTTTGGGGCTTCTCAGCCTCAGCAGCCAGCAGCTGTCTGAGTGAAGAAATGCCTCTAGCTCCAGTGGGCCCGGAGCAAGAGGCAGAGCTGGACCCCACTATTGAGGGGTTTTCACCCAGCCCCTAGAGCCTGGCACTTTGAACTTGGACTTAAAGCCTCCAAATTGTAAGGATAAACTCCTGTTTGTTAAGACCATCCCATTTGTGGTATATATTCCTGTCAGAGTGGCACTAGGTAACCAGAACAGTAGCTCTTAAGTTTTATCATTTTATCTTCTAACCATACAGGGACTTGATCTTCTAAGGTACTGAGATGGTATCAAACAAAACAAAACAAAACAAAAAAAAACAACAAAACCAAATTCACTGCCGATGAGTCGGAGCTGACTCATAGCGACCCCATCTTGGGTTTCCAAGGCAGTATCTCTACGGAAGTAGATTGCCCAATCTTCTGTCTGAGGAGTGGCTGGTGGTTTTGAACCGCCAGCCTTCTGGTTAGCAGTCACATGCCTTAGGTACTATGCTACCAGAGCTCCTAGTGGCATAGTGCCTAAGTCATGTGACTGCTAACCAAACGGCTGGAGGTTCAAACCCACCAGCCATTCCTTGGAAGGAAGATTGAACAATCTATATCCACAATGATACCACCTAGGAAACCCAAGTAGGGTTCACTATGAGTCGGATCCAACTCTACAGCAGTGAGATGGTGTCAGGTGCTCCTAATGATTCCAGATGCTGGTGCTCATAGCTCGAATTTAGCAATTTTGCTTGTTTGGGCCACGAATTTCAGTATAATTTTTTTGCTACCTCACTTCTCTGAAACCTCTCACTCTTGAGTAGGCAGTCTCTCCCAGCTTCTCTGTATGGTTGATACCAATTTCTTCCATGGGAGACCATTCCTCTTCTTTTGCTCCAACGTGGATGTACTTCCCAGGGAATTATATTGCCCTGGCCCCTATTTGGGTCGACAGATAATCCTATTGCAACTGAAATGGATATTTAGGTTGTTTACAGGTTTTTAATTTTTTTCCATGTAAACTCTGTTATGAGATACATCATTTGTGGTTTTGAGAAAGTCTAATATGAGTCTCCCTGGTTTGGTAGAATGCTAAGCAAATTCAGAAATAAGGCAAAGGAGAGAGTTTTGGGGGGCAAAACATCACCTTTGTGACAGATAAATATGAGAGTGGAAATTGTATCTTATATGTGCTGCAAGTGGCCTTCTAAGACTGAATCTCAGAAAGAAGTAAACAGTACATAGTGGCTTGTGACAGCATTGGATTTGGACAAGCCTCACCCCAGAGAAACAGAAGTAGCCCCTGTGGCAGAGTAAAAAGCATGCTCCCTGCAGCATCTCACTCCAACAGAGGGAGGAGAGAGAAAGGCTCACCTCTGTGTGCCTAACCTCTCCTTTCAAATGCACTCCACATCCCCTGTAGCAGGCTGAAGCAGTGAGACTAGAAGTGTTAGTTACTGTAGCTCCCTCCACACAGAAGGAAACATCAGAAGTGGAGGAAAAAATGTTCTCTCCTTAACCTCTAACCAGTGGTAAGTGTTTAACAGTGAGCTCTCCCAAAGCAGTCTTGATCTGTAGAGTGTGCAGATTTCTATGGAGCAAGTACTCCCAGTATGGCTGATTATAAGCTACCAATACGATGTCAGTGAATGCAGAGTGGGGGAAATATGCATACAAGAAGTACTCTGAGCCAATCTGGTTTGGCTCCAACACATCACTGCCTCCAACTTTTGGATACTTAACCCTTCTCTCTTTGGAATATGTAATTAGAGTAGGAAGGGTGCACACACTTGATAAATATTGGCAGTTTGTTCTCCAGAGGGGTGGTACTGATCTACATTTTTAAACAGAATGTGGGACTATTTATTGACTCACCTTTGCTAACTCTTTTACTTGCTGTCAGTTTTATAGTGAAAAGTAGTATTTCTTATGTTTTTGACATTTATTTAATTATTGTAGTTCCTAGGTGCTTCAACCTGTTAAAGTCCTGGGCTGCTACCTGAAAGGTTGGGGGACTTAATGCACCCTGCCTCAGAGGAAAGTCCTAGACATCTGCTTCTGAATAATTAGCCAATGGAAACCCTGTGGAATGCAGTTCCACTCTGATACACATGAGGTCTCCATGAGTTGGAATCTAATGGATGGGAACTAACAACACCAGTTATCGATCTTTTTAGTTATTTTTTGTGAATTTCCTGTTTATATCTTCTGCTCATTTTGTATGTATATTTCTTACAGATTTAGAAGATCTTTTTCATATAAGTGTTGTTAAACTTTTGTCATTGTGGTAGTTAAGGTCATGTGTCAACTTGGCTGGGCTGTGATTTTGAGTAGATTGGAAGCTGGATGTAGTTATTCTCAATGATGAGATTGGATGTGGTGTAATTACCTCTATTGTGGAATCTGCTGTGAGCAGTTAATCAGTTGAAGGAGAGTTGCCTTTGGGGTGTGGCTTGCTTCCAGTATACATATAGAAAGGATCCTGAATTTGGTTCAGTCTTCATCTCCAGTACTTGCACTTGAACCAGTGACCTGATATGTTGCCTGCTGATCATGGGATTATGGCATTTTACCTACTGATCTTGGGTTCTTCAACCTCGGCAGCCAGCAGCTGCATGAGTTAGGAGAAGTCTCCAACTTGCTCCAGTGAGTTTGAAACAAGAGGCAGAGCTGAAGCTTAAGGCTGAGGGGCTTCCAACCAGCCCATAGAGCCAGAACTCTGAATTTGTGCATCTAGCCTCCTAAACTATAAGAGAATAAGTTCCTGTGTGAGAAAGCCATCCACTTGTGGTTTTTCTATTATAGCAGCACTAGAGAACTAAAACAGTCATAAATGCCTTCAGTATTTTTCCCATTGTGGCATTTATGTAACAATTTTCTGCTTTATTTCCATTTGTCCACATTCAAGATTTTTGTTTTCCATGTTGATTCTGTTCTTTTTGTTGTTCAGAGTGCATTTTAAGTTCTTCAACATTACCAGATATCTTAAAAGATTCAGTATAAAATCAGAGATAAGACAAAAAACCATGGGAATAAAAATGATAGAAGAGAATCAAGGTATTCATACTTTTTCTTTTGTATTTCTTATTGATCATATTTGGTGAGAATAATTCCTAATATGGAACCTAACTCTTTATTCTATAGGATATTGTTTTGAATTATATGATACAGCTAACTTGAGATGTGTATTGTGTTGTATATTTTTCCTGTACACTGGGGTTGTTTAGCTATAACAGAGGTTCTCAGTGAGTATTTGTTCCAGTGAAGTAACACAGAGCAACCCTCACTCTTATTGTACAAACTGTCCTGCTGGTTACCTGGAACCACAACAAGCAGGCTTGCCAGCCATCATGATCATCTCTGAAAATGAGCTGTTTCAGATCAGTATCTCTCAGTAGAGTGATGGCAGCAGTGAAATTAATAGTGGAATAGATGGCACATAACAACAAAAAGTGGAGAAAATGAGTGAGTTGAATTCTTTTCAACGTGTTTTGTTCTGGTTATCTAGTGCCACTCTGACAAGAATATACCACAATGGGGTGGCTTGAACAAACAGAAGTTTATTTTCTTATAGTTTGGAGGCTTTAAGTCTGAGTTCAAAGTGCCAGGCTCTAGGGGCTGGGTGAAAGCCCCTCAACATTGAGCTTCAGCTCTGCCTCCAGCTCCCAGCCCACTGAAGCTAGAGGCTTTTCTTCACTCGGATAGCTGCTGGTTGCTGAGACTGACAAACCCAAGATGACAAGGGAAAAGGCACAGTCCTGATATTACCAAACCACATGGCAGGCCATTAATTCAAGTCCATTGAAAGTCCCAAGGCCAGCAGAGCACAGCAGGCTGCTGAACAATGAAACAGTTACATGCAGGGTTCAAGTGTGCCATAAGCTAGAGACCATTCCCAAAGCTGCTTCTTGAATATGGGAAGCAGACCACATCCCTAAAGCAACTACTCAGCTGCTCCCAGTAGATTCATTATGGAGTTGATTACCAGTATCAATGGGGAATACTACATCCAGCTGCCCAGCCACTCAACCAGTCCCAGCTAAGTTGACACACAAACTGAACTACCACATGTTTCAGTATTTGTCACATAAACGAAGTTATGGAAGCTGCAAGACTGGTGAAGGAATCTGACCTGAGTAAATTGAGGACTGGGATAATTGAATAAAGAAGAAAGTGCAGAGGACTTCTTGGAAAGGGAGAACTATATAACAATGGGAAGATGATTTCCTGAGGTGTAAGTGAAGGAAACAAAGGATTCAGGAACAGATCAATCAGGGAGATTTCCCCGCTCAAAAGTGTTATAAAAATGCAAGGAGATAAAAAAAATATAGACTATTAAGTTGAATAATTCCCCAAATTTAATTTAATGTGGTGGATTGATAGAAAACCTGGTTCTTAATCTCATAAATTCACCACTCTGTGATCTGGGGGAATAACCATTTCTGTTAATTTTGTAATCTTTACAGTTGTTAGGTTATTAATATTCAATGCTGAATGAGTATATATTTGCTAAATGAATGATTGACTGATTAAATTGTTCTGCACTCTGTAATAATTGGGAGAAAATGACAGAGTATTCTTTTCTAAGACAACAACGGAGTCCCTCGGTGGTGCAAATGTTTGACACATTCGGCTGCCAACAGAGAGGTTAGGCAGTCATACCCACCCACAGGCACCTTGGAAGAAAAGCCTGATGTTCTACCTCTAAAAAGGCCACCAGTGAAAACCCTATGGAGCCCAGTTCCATTCTAATAGCCATGAAGTTGGAATTGACACAACTAAGAAAAACAAACAGAAAAAAAAACCTCAGAACCATTGCCATGGGGTTGATTCTTATTCACAGTGACTACATAGGACTGAGTAGAACTTCCCTATGGGGACTCCAAGGTTGCAAATCTTCACAGGAGGAGACTACACGTTTTTCTCCCATGGAATGGTTTGTTGGTTTGAACTGCCAACCTCCCTGTAAGCATCCGATCACTTAATCACTGCACCACCAGAGCTCCTTTTTGACTCAGCAGCAACTGTTTTTCTTTTTGTTGTTTTAAAATGTTATAAATGAGGTGAATTGGTATTACAATTTTTGTTTGTTTTATTGCAAATCTCTCAATTCGTGGCATCTAGCACCTGAATGGGACCCATGGCCAGTAGAAATAACTTGACTGAGTTGATTATCACCGGCCTTTTTCAGGATCCAGAGATGCAGAGAGTGTGCTTTGTGGTGTTTCTTCCAGTGTACCTGGCCACGGTGGTGGGCAATGGCCTCATCATGTTGACAGTCAATGTCAGCAAGAGTCTACATTCCCCCATGTACTTCTTCCTTGGCCACTTGTCCCTGGTGGAGATCAGTTACTCCTCTACTGTTGTCCCTAAGTTCATCACTGACTTACTCACCAAGATTAAAACCATCTCCCTGGAGGGCTGTTTGGTTCAGATATTCTTCTTCCACTTCTTTGGTGTGACAGAAACTCTCTTGCTCACAGTGATGGCTTATGACCGCTATGTGGCCATCTGCAAACCCCTGCACTATACAACCATCATGAGCCGGACTGCGTGTCACCTTCTACTGGCTGTTTCCTGGCTGGGGGGCATAATTCACTCCTTGGTTCAGATTCTTGTCACTATCCGTTTGCCCTTCTGTGGGCCCAATGTGATTGACTACTTCTTCTGTGACCTCCATCCCCTATTCAGGGTTGCCTGCACAGACACCTCTGTGGAGGGTGTTATTGTGTTGGCTAACAGTGGCTTACTCTCTGTCATATCCTTCGTCATCTTGGTGTCCTCTTATATCATTATCTTGGTCCACCTGAGGAACCATTCTGCAGAGGGGAGGTGCAAAGCTCTCTCCACCTGTGCCTCCCACATCATGGTAGTCACCTTGTTCTTTGGACCTTGCATGTTCCTCTACATGAGACCTTCTTCCACTTTCACTGTGGATAAACTGGTGGCCATTTTCTATACAGTCTTCACTCCCATGCTGAACCCTATCATCTACACACTCAGAAATGCAGAAGTGAAACATGCTATGAGAAGGTTGTGGGGCAAAAAAGTGAACCAGGGAAATAAAACATGAAAATAAAAGCAGACCCAAGAAGTAGGTGATCACATATGTGATCTGATTTTGGCCAGCTATGAAAAAACAGAAAAAATTAACCTATATATATATATATTTTTGTATATTATGTGAGCTATTTTGACACCATGGTATGAATCAGACCCCTGTCATAGTTGTCAGCATTCTGGAGAATGTTGAATATTGGACTACTTTTCTTCAGTAGTCTATAGTACAAAGGACATAGTTTTAGGGAGAGACTACTAGACTAGAATCCTCATACAGTTGTCTACTGTGTAGTCTAGGATTCATTCACTTCATCTGTTGGTGTTAGCATGCTGTGGTGGTATGTGGAAATACAGTTTCACTTGGAGACAGAGGGTCCTTTTATGTCTCTTGGTGTTAGCATGCTGTGGTATATGGAAATATTATGACACTTGAAGACAGGGTCATGTTTCCTTTGGTGTTTCCTTACTGGTGGGATCTTGAGGGAGTCCTAGAAAGGCTTCTCTACTTCACTGGTTGCCCCTGCCCCATTAACCTGACCTCAATGCTTGAAATTCCACAATAGGAATTTCATTTCATGGGTGAAGTGCATTGTGGGGAACAAATGTCTCTGTGTGGTGAAATACAATGAAACTACTAATAATCTATATTAATTATTAATATTAATGGATATTAATACTGTAATATCATCAATTTTATAAAACCCTTCTGTTTCTATGACTGAGGTAAGGAAAAAAATGCAGTGAGAAATACATTTAGTTACAAGTATAACACAACCTGATGAAAAATGGCTTACTTCAAATCTACCTGTCACCTGTTTTTTTGTATGGCCTTTCAGCTAAGAATAGCTTTTACATTTGTAAAAGATTCTTTAAAAATATTAAAAAACCAGAATAATATTTTGTGACACATAAAGGTAATATGAAATTCAAATTTTAGTGTCCATAAATAAAGTTTAATGAACAACAACCATGCCCATTATTTTACATGTTATCTATGGTCGCTTTCATGGTACAGTGGCCGACTTGAGGAGTTGTCACAGAGACTGTATGATTGGTCACAAAACCTAAACTATTTACTGTTTAACCCTTATAGAAAAAGGTTGCTGACCTCTGGTTTAAGCCATAATGGCATTTATTGCTTACTCAACTAGCAAGAAGATTGACGGTCAGGGGTTCCAAGTTTGGTTTGTGAATTCCGTGATGCCAGTGCAGTGGGTTGGTGCCTCTTCAATTCTTTTGTATGTCCCCTCATGGCAGCAAGATGGCTATAGTAGCTCTTTACCTGAGGGGAAGAAGGACCTCTCTTTTTTTTTGGAATATATTTCCCAGAAACTCTCCAGAACAATTCCTCTTATTCTTATTGGCCAGAAGAAGGTCTCGTGTCTACCCCTAGATGGAAAGGAGGGTGGGAAAGTGAGTACTGGCAAAGGGGACTAGGATTATATTACAGGTTTAGAGCAGTATTGTGGATTGAATTGTGTTCCCTAGAAAGATATGTTGAAATACTAACCTCTGCACCAATGACTGTGACCTTTCTTGGGGAAATAGGGATTTTCTTTGGAGATGTTACCAGTTACATTATCAGGAAGTCATACTGGAGTAGGGTGGATCCTAATCCTAATCCCTTTTCAGTGGCATTTTATTAAAGTGGAAGACAGACCCAGAGACAGAGTGACACATGATGGAAGACAGCAAGTCAAGAGCCCTCTACAATCCAAGGAATGCCATGAAATGCCTGTGGCTCCCAGAAGATGAAGGAGACAAGGAAGGGTCTTGCCTTAGAGTCGATGTAGGTGGAGGGTAGCCCTAATGATGCTCTGAATTCAAACTTCCAGCTTCAGTACTGTGAAAAACACATTTCTGTTTTCATAGCCCTCCACTTTGTAGTATTGTGTCATGGCAGCCTGGGAAGCTACAACAATCAAGCACAACTCCCCCCTTGTCGAGGCACATTGCTGCTTGACCACCATCAAGGTCCTGTTATCAAAGGAGTGTCAGCCTCGGGGAGTTTGGCTGGAGGTGGCTTCTTGGGGGGTGAGGTCCCTGGGCAGAGTGAGGTAGTTAAGAGGTTTGTTTCTGGCGCCAGACTGACTGAAACCCAGCTTTACCACTAAGTGACTGCAATCTCAGCCAGTGACTAAATTCTCTGGATTCAGTTTCCTTGACATGGAAGTCTGGGGCCAAGTTCAAGAACCATTTCTTTAACATCATTGTTTCCCTGAGAGTGGACCCTGCTTTAATTTCTCTCTGGAAGATAAAAGAGGTGGGAGTGGGGTGTGTGTGTGTGTGGCATGGGATGTGAATGCCTGGGAGCTGTGAATAGGAATGAAACTATGCTTGGAATCCTCAAAGGCAAGGAATGGGGCTTGTTCACATTCAGATCTCTGTACCCCAATTCACTATACATAAGTTCACCATACAGCATGCTGCTATTTTAAATGAATTGCCACATAGCTAACTGGCTGATCTTTTGATATACTACAAACATGTTTCTATTAACCCTTATAAATTTTATAGTACCTGGTTTTGCTGACACCTGGAATGAGTAATGCCTCTGGAGGAAATTTTGTGTATCTTGAGTTTCAGTTTTCCTAAAAATAATAAATATTCAGGATTTTGTATATGTTTGTTTCTCTCTTCCAATGGAAGCTCTCATGGCATAGTCCTTTACAACAATCAGCATTTGACTGCTAACCAGAAGGCTGGTAGTTCAAACCCACCATCCACTCCTTGGAAGAAAGTTTGGGCAATCTACTTCTGTAGTGATACTGCCTCGGAAACCCAAGGAGGGGTTGCTATGAGTCGGGGTCACTATGAGTCAGGGTTGACTCAACAACAGTGAGTTTGGTATTTTTTTTTTTTGGGTATTATTGGGTGCAAGAACTTTCCAGAAATATCACTAAGCTTCTTGAAACAAATTTTGAATCTTTCCCAAGTCAGTTCATTTAGCAAAGTTTTACCCTAGAGAAATAAATTCCATGGGGAAGTTGGTCCCTTGATTGTAATTTTGGCTTAATTTATTTTACATAGTTCAAGATCTCAGTGTTTAATCACAAAGGTTGCACTTGGAATGAGTGGGTAGGTTTTCTACACTGAAAACAGGATCTAAAAATTTTTGCATCCTTCCTGCGGCTTTTGTTTATTGGCTGGATATTATAAGCCCAAATATCAATATCGATATAGATCACTCAGTTTGTCCTTTGTGTGTGTGTGTGATTCATGTTAGACATTACCTGTTTTGTTCTCAAGACCATTGGTGATTTGTCCATGGGGACAAAGGCTGATCCTGGGATCATAGTAGCAACCACTAGCCCAATGCCATCAGAGGGCATTCTAGTGTTGGGGAAAAGCATTGTTTTTGAGTTAGTAACATGGCAAGACATTAGTGTGTGGCTTTAGGAAGCCAATTAAGCTTGCTCAATCTCTATCATATTATTTATACACAGAGGTGATTAGAGTAAAAGCTCTCTACATTCTTTTCATTACCACTCTCAGAGTGGCTTCACTGAGCATGACCTGGGCTTTGCTTTTTGGGGGACTTCAATGAAAACTTGATTTGTAGGTAATATTAACCAAAGGATCTCTCTTATTTGTGGACCAGGAGTCCCAGAGTAGAATTCATCCCAGTTTTCCCAACACAGAACATCTCCTAGAGTAACGATCTATTCCAGAGGAATGTCTAGCTTCATGCTGAACTGGAGAGTCTTGAGTGTATTTGAAACGTATCTGGTCAAATTTCTTGTTCCAAGGCAGAATCAAACTACACTGGATTTGCTGACTTAAAGGTAGGTGAGCAGTAGATAGGTAGAGTAGAATTCATCTCAGTTTTCCCAACACAGAACATCTCCTCAAGTAATGATCTATTCCAGAAGAGTGTCTAGCTTCATGCTGAATGTACTTGAAAGTCTTAAATGTACTTGAAATCCATCTGGTCTAATTCCTTGTTCCAGGGCAGAATCAAACTACGTGGGATTTTCTGACTTAAAGGCAGGTGAGCAGCAGGTAGGTGCAGTGTGATCAGAAGCAGGGTGCAGAGTTTCAAAGCAGCTACAGGACCTCGGGCAAGTCAGTTTCTCTCTTTGAACCACAAGTGTCTATTTGTAAATGAGGTGGTTGTGTTGGTAAAGTCGTTTAAAAGGACTGTGTAGTGCCATTTGGGAGTGAATGATTTGGCTAGTGCATTACTTTGTTCTGTGATCCGTCAGATCAGTCTATCAAAAAACTCTCATATTTTTTTTTTTTCTGATGATTATCAATGTTTTGTCGTTATACTCCAGCCAGTCCAGAGTCCAGCAGGTTACCTGACATAGAGTTTGTACATGACTTTCACATCCTGGTCACCTTTTCTTTCCATGCTTTTAGTGAGTAGGCATTGTGGGGAAATATTATTTGTTGCCAGTTAAGAGGTAGAGACAGTGGGATAGAAATAGGGAAGAATCAGCAAAGAAAGGAATAAATACAGATTAGGTAGGAGTGAGAGAAAAAGAAATGATATTTTTCAAATGAGGGCTACTAGGTATTCCTCCTCTTAGGGGCAAAGCCTAGAAACACTGGACCCTATGCAATCCCCCTGTGGTGGTTATGTTTTTGTGTCAACTTGGCTGGGTCTGGTCAAGTGGCTGGGCAGCTGGTGGTAGTTATTCCCCATGATGAGACTGACAATCAACTCCATGGTGGGATCTACCACAAGCAGCTGAGTAGCTGTTTTGGGATGTGGTCTACTTCCTGTATATAAGGAGAAACCTTGGGAATGGTCTCTAGCTTATGGTACGCTTGGACCCTGCATGTAGCTGTGTTGTTGTTCAGCAGTCTGCTATGCTCTGCTGACCTTGGGATTTACAATGGACTTAAGTTAATGGCCTTCCATGTGGTTTGGTAACATCGGGACTGTGCCCTTTACTTGTTAACCTTGGGGCTTCTCAGCCTCAGCAGCCAGCAGCTGTCTAAGTGAAGAAATGCCTTTAGCTGCAGTGGGCTGGGAGCAAGAGGGAGAGCTGGGCCCCAAGGTTGAGGGGCTTTCACCCAGCCTCTAAAGCTTGGCACTCTGAACTTGGACCTAAAGCCTCCAAATTATAAGAATAAACTCCTGTTTGTTAGGGCCATCCCATTTGTGGTATATTCTTGTCAGAGCAGCACTAGGGAACCAGAACAGCCCCTCTTTTCTAATCTCCCTTATTGGTTCAAGTACACTTTTCCTTAATTTCTCTAATGGATAAAAAAATTGAATTCAAACTCAGATGAAAAATAAGCATTAGTGTAGGTAAATAATTATAAGTTGGGGTTTTAATGAAAGGCATATTTATTTCTAAGTCTCCATTTACACGTATGACCCTAGGAATGATGTACAATAGAGGATAAAGAGCATGGACTCTGTGATTAGGCTGCCTGGATTCCAATTTGGGCTGCACCACTGTATAACCTTAGGCAAGTTAATTCACTTCTCTGTGATTTTCTTTCCTCATATATAGAACTGGGATGATAACAATAATACCTATGCCACAGGCTTGTGGTGAGAATTAAATGAATTAATGCATATAAGGCACTTGTAAACTTGCTGGTACATAATAAGTACTATTGGAAGGTTAGCTATTATTGGTAAGCAAAAATGTAATTAATAATAAAAATTCAAGGAAAACATTAAACAGATAAGTCTACTTAGTAGAAGACACAGACATGGAAGTCATAATTAGAGAACAATTTGCTGATTGCTGTAAAAGAAGTATGATAAAATCCTATAGTTGCACCAGGACGGAGTATATTATTCCAATAGTAATGAAGTACTTCATGAATTCTAGAAAGAAGCAATATAAACACAGATGAGGGGGAGAGGACTCCTTGGATTAGGAAACAATTGTGTATTCTTCATTTGGAGAATGACAGTAACTAAGGCTATAAGGATAGGCCATGCTGAGATTAGAATTTATGCTAGGTGAAATGGGGAAGATGTTGCTAGATTTTAAACAGAGAAGTAACATGATCAGATTTGCATTTAAGGAAAATCAGCAAAGTGTTTCTCCACTGCTCAGTGAAAAGAGAGATACAGTTGGGTTATAATCTTAAAGGCAAGCATCATTGAACTAGAATTGGGTTTGAAAGGATAGGATTGGAAAGGAAAGGACAAGAGAGGACATTTCTAGTGAAGAGAGGCTCTGTGGTGGGAATGAGCAGGATGGCTTATAGGTTGAGAGAAGACCCTGAGTAGAACAGAGGTGAGTGGATCGTTAGTAGTAAGAGGGTAATTGGTGAGGTGGCTCACATTAAAAAAAAAAAAAAAAAGAGTTAACTTCATTTGTATGTAGTTCTAGTCATCTATAAACATAATAATTGGTCTGTATGATTCCAAGGTCTTAATAAAACTATCAACTAAAAGTTCATCCTTGTAGATAACTATCATTCTATATACATTTGATCACTTAGGGGTGAAAAATTACATACAGTATGGCAAATTGTTCATTTGTCAGATGGGTAAAGTGGAAAGAATCAGACTGAACTGCATTAGGCTCAGTCACTTATTGACTGTGTACCCTCTGATGAGTTGGGTATTGTCTGAGCCACATATAGCAATGGAAAAATGCATGTGTATAGTCAGTGGTGTAGTGCACAGAACCCAGCAAAGTCAGTGGTGGTGCCTTTGGTCCTATCCACAAGAGTTATAATGTTGTTGTTGTTATGTGCCGTCGAGTCAAACCTGACTCATAACGACCCCTCCTTGGGTTTCTGAGGCAGTATCACTACGGAAGTAGGATTGCCCAACCTTCCTTCCGAGGAGTGGCTGGTGGGTTTGAACCACCAACCGTCTGGGTAGCAGGCAAGTGTCTTAGCCACTATACTACCAGAGCTCCTAAGAGTCATAATAGCTATCGTTTATTAAAGTTTGCTATCCATGCAGCTCTATATGAGTTGGTGTGGAAAATGCAAGGTATGAATGAAAAAAATAAATGGGTCAGAGAAGTTCAAGAATGCCTGAGTTATTCTGAATCAGTGCAGTGATCTGGGGAGAGAGAGTTTAAGGCTGTGGCATGGAGGATGGATGGGGTGGGAGCATCTGCAGACTGAGAGATTCTGGCTTTGGCAATTCAGGCATCAGCTGACAGTGTGAGACGGTGGTGGCAGCAGGAATGGAGAGAAATGAGCACACGTAGGAAAGACGGTTTAAAGGTAAAACGAATGCAATGTGGTGACCGACTGGATATGGGAGATGAAAGGGAGTTTCAAATGAAAAAGGACATATAAATTATAAGCCTGGGTGACTGGAAGAGTGATGAGATCTTCAAAGTCTCTTCCAGGTGACTCTTGCCTGTAGGCCCTCTGTTACTCCACAGCTTAATCCTATCAGTTGCAGCCCTGTTGTTGTTGTTGTTACGTGCTGTTGAGTCGGATCCAACTCATAGCGACCCCTCTTTGGGTTTCCGAGGTGGTATCACTAAGGAAGTAGATTGCCCAACCTTCCTTCTGAGGAGTGGCTGGTGGGTTTGAACTGCCAGCCTTCTGGTTAGCAGTCAAGTGCCTTAGGCACTGCTCTATCAGAGCTCCTAGTTGCAGCCCTACCCATGTCCAAATCCTTTCCTAGAGCTTGTGGGTGAGGATGTGGCAAAAGGTGGTTCTTGAGGAATTTTATTCATTTATCTTCTAACCATGCAGAGATTCAATCCTCCAAGTATCTGAGATGGTTCCAGATATTCTTAAAGATTCTGCCTGCCTCATGCTCACATCATGAATTTAACAATATTGCTTGTTTTGGCCATGGGTTTCAATATAATTTCTTCACTGCCCATTTTCCCTGAAGTTGCTAGTTCTTGGGTAGGCAGTCTCTTCCTGATTCCATGAATTGCTGTTGTTGTTGTTATTTGCCATCGAGTCGGCCCTGACTCCTAGCGACCCCTCCTTGGGTTTCTGAGGCAGTTATCACTACGGAAGTAGGATTGCCCAACCTTTCTTCCGAGGAGTGGCTGGTGGGTTTGAACCGCCAGCCTCCTGGTTAGCAGTCAAGTGCCTTAGGCACTATGCTACCAGAGCTCCTGATTCCATGAATAGGTGATTCAAATTCCTTCTGTGGGAGACCAATCCTCTTTTTCTTGCTCCATAGTGGATACACTTCCCAGGGAATTAAGTTGCTCTGACCCCTGTTTGGATAGACAGATAATCCTCGTGCAAATGTGATGGATATCAAGATTGTTTATAGTTTTTTTTTTTAAAATCTCCCCTCTTGTAAAACTTGTTATGAGAGACATCATTTGGGGATTTGAGAAAGCCTATTGTATGTCTTTCTATGGAATGTGGAGCAAATTCAGAAATAAGATAAAGGTATAAGAGAGTTTTTTGGGGGTAAAACATCATTTTTGTGACTGCTTAAGATGATAGCTGAGATTGTGTCTTATATCTGCTATGAGTGGCCTTCTCAAACTCAACTGTGGAATTAGGCAAATGGTACACACCCAGTTGTGACAGCATTGGACTTGGACAAGCCTCACCCTATAGAGACAGAGGTCTTCCCTGGGGCAGGGTAAAAAGCATGCTCCCTGCAGCATCTCACTGCAGGGAGGGAGGAGAGAGGAAGGCCCACCTCTTCTTTCAAAGTCGGTCCCCCTTCCCTGTGGCTGGCTGGAGCAATGAGCCTGGAGTGTTAGTTACTGTAGCTCCCTCCACATGGAAGAAAACACCAGGAAGGGAGAAAAATGTTCTCCCCTTAACCACTAACCAGTGATCAGTGTTTAACAATTTGCTCTTCTAAAGAAAAAACACTGATTTGCAGAGTCTGATGATTTCTGTGGTACAAATACTCCCATCCTCGGAAGGAAGGTTGGGCAGTCCTACTTCCGTAATGATACTGCCTCGGAAACCCAAGGAGGGGTCGCTATGAGTCGGGTTTGACTCCACAGCACATAACAACAACAACAACATGGCTGATTTCAAGCTACCAACGAGTTGTCAATGAATGCAGAGTTGGTTAACTATGTATACAATAGGCAACTCTATGCAGTGGGAGCTGGATCCAACACATCACTGCCTCCAACCTTTGTGTACTTAACCAGTATCTCACTGGAAGATATTATTAGAGGTAGGAAGGGTATACACATTGGATAAATACTAAGTTTGCTCTCCAGAGTGGTTGTACTGATCTACATTTCTACAATGGAATATGGGACTACTTGTTTACTCACACTTGCAAACTCTTTGACTTGCTGCAAATCTTATAGTGAAAAGCAACATTTCTTATGTTTTATGGCATTTATTTGATTATTGGAGTCTCTAGATGGTGCAAATGGTTCAAGTGCTGGGCTGCCAATGGAAAGGTTGAGGGTTCTAACTCACCCAGGGGTGCGTCAGAGGAAAGGCCTGGAAATCTATTCTGAAAAGTTAACCACTGAAAACCCTGGAGAGCACAGGTGTACTGTGATACACATGGGTTCTACCTGAGGTGCTATTGAACGGATGGCAGCTAACAATATAACAGCAACAACAAGGTCCTTTCCAATGTTTACTGATCTTTTTATTTATTTTTTGTGAATTGTCTGTTTGCGTCCTCTGCTCATTTTCTATATACAATTTTTACAGACTTAGAAGATCTTTTTTTATATGGGGGTTATTAAGCCTCTGTCATAAATGTTTTAAGTACTTTTCCCATTATGTCATTTGTGTAACAACTGTGTTTATGCTTTGTTTCCATCTGTCCACATCCAAGACTTTTGTTTTCTATGTCGATTTTCCTCTTTGCTGTTCAGAGTGCATTGTTAGTTCCTCAATATTACAATATTTCTTGGGAATTCAGTATAAAATCAGAGATAAGATGAAAAACAATGGGGATAAAAATGATAGAAGACAAACAAAGTGTTTGTATTGTTTCTTCTGTATTCTCATGGATCATATGTGGTGAGAAAATTCCTAATGTGGGACCTTATTTTTTATTCTATAGGTTATTGTTTTGAATTACATGATATTGGTAACTTGAGGTGTGTTTTGCAGTCTATATTTTTCCTGTATATGGTTGGGTTGTTTAGGTATATTAGGCATTCTCAGTGAGTATTTGTTGTGGTGAAGAAACACAGAGCAACACTTACTCTTGTTACTATACACTCTTCTGCTGGTTACCTGGAACCACAACAGGCAGGCTGGCCAGCCATGGCAACCTTCTCTGCAAACGAGATGCATCTGCTCAGTATCTCATAGCACAGTGATGGCAACAGTGAAATAATAGTGGAATAATGGAGACACGCTAGTAACTTGAATTCTTCCCAGAGTGTTTCAGTATTTGTCACATGAATACAGTTATGGACATCAAAAGACCGATGAAGGGGATGAAAGAGTAACTTGAAGACTGGGGTAACTGAGTAAAGAAGAAAGTACAGAAGCCTTCTCAGAAAGGGAGAATTATCACTGGGAAGACAATTCCCTGAGGTGTAAGTGAAGGAAACAAAGGATCTAGGAACAGAAATCTGCAATGGGGATTCCCCCATTGGAGAGAGCTATCAAAATGCAATGAGGCAATAAAAATATAGGCTATTAAGTTGAAAATTCCTCAAATTCAGAATTTACTGTGGTGTATTAGAAAGAACCCTGGATTGATAGTCAGAAAGCCTATTCTGAGTCTCATAAATTCACCACTCTGTGTGATCTTGGTAATAACCATTTCTCTTAATTTTCTAATCTGTACACTATTGTTAGGTTATTAATATTCAATGCTGAATGAGCATTTTCTAGGTACATGAATTGTTCCACATTCTCTAATAATTGGGTAATAAAAAGAACATTTTCCTCTAAGACAACAATGGAGTCCCACGGTGGTGCAAATGATTAACACTTTTGGCTGCTAACAGAAAGATTGGCAGCTTGAATCTACCCAGAGGTACCTTGGAAGAAAGACCTGGTGATCTACTTCTAACAAAGCAGCTGTTGAAAACCCTGTGGAGCCCAGTTCTTCTCTGGCACACATGAAGTTGGAATTGACTCAACTAAGAAAACCCAACAAAAAACCCTCAAACACATTGCTGTGGAGTCAATTCCAACTCATAGTGACCCTACAGGACTGAGCAGAACACCCCATAGGGTTTCTAAGGTTGTAAAACTTTGCAGGAGCAGACTGCCACATGTTTCTCAACAGAGTAGATGGTGGGTTTCGAACCATCAACCTTACTGTAAGCAGCTGAGCACTCAACTACTGCATCACCAAGCCTCCTTATTTATTCAATAGCAACTTTTTGTTGTTGTTGCTAAAATGTTATAAATGAGGTGAATTAATATTACAAATTTTGTTTCTTTTATTGCAAACCTCTTACTCCCTGGCATCCAGCACACCCAAATGGGATTCATGATCAGTACAAATAACGTGACTGAGTTTATTATCACCGGCCTTTTCCAGGATCCAGAGGTGCAGAGAGTGTGCTTTGTGGTGTTTCTTCCAGTGTACCTGGCCACGGTGGTGGGCAATGGCCTCATCGTGTTGACAGTCAATGTCAGCAAGAGTCTGCATTCCCCCATGTACTTCTTCCTTAGCTACCTGTCCCTGGTGGAGATCAGTTACTCTTCTACTATTGCCCCTAAGTTCATCACTGACTTACTCACCAAGATTAAAACCATCTCCCTGGAGGGCTGTTTGGCTCAGATATTCTTCTTCCACTTCTTCGGTGTGACAGAGATTCTCTTGCTCACAGTGATGGCTTATGACCGCTATGTGGCCATCTGTAAACCCCTGCACTACACAACCATCATGAGCCGGCCTGTGTGTCACCTCCTTCTGGCTGGTTCCTGGCTGGGGGGCATAATTCACTCCATGGTTCAGATCCTTATCATAGTCCAATTGCCCTTTTGTGGCCCCAATGTCATTGACCACTACTTCTGTGACCTCCATCCCCTATTCAAGGTTGCCTGCAC
>NW_006922444.1:384782-386184 GCF_000298275.1 Orycteropus afer afer
GAAGAAGATTGCTCCATCTTCCTTCCGAGGAGTGGCTGGTGGGTTTGAACCACCAGTCTTCCGGTTAGCAGTCAAGTGCCTTAGGCACTATGCTACCAGAGCTCCTACCTTTTATACTGGTGGAGTTTAATTAGAACTAGAGAAGTGAAGTCATATTCATTGGGTTAATCTTTACAGGTTAGGAAATAAAATCAACCTTTTCCAACAAACTTAATTTATAACTTCAGGTGCACAAACACAGTTTTCTATCACAATATTTTAACATATGTTGTTTCTTATAACAAACGTCCATAGACTCAGATGTAAAAATCTGTCTTCCTACATTTCCTTATCAAATATTTCAATATCGGTGACAAGAGTTTCATGGAAACTGAACTTATGACATGTTACAAAATACATTTGGGGTTAACTTGAATTTTTGGAGCCGTCATGTCAGTATTTGCTGAGCTTGTTTTGTATAGTTCCTCCTTTCCGAAGGATTGTAGTTCAGCTTCTTAAAAGCAATTGTGTCAGCTGTACCTTAAAATCTCTCATGAAAATTTTGCTATGGGTCAGTAGTTGACACTGGTGGCAATTTTGTTTCAACTCTAATTTCAATCAAGGCTGAATCAATAATATATGTGAGCAACACTTGTGTGGAGTATATCGCATTTTACAAATAGCTCTTATGGCATTAAAAAGCTTTTTATTATGGAAAATGCCAGGCATTTACAGACGTGGTTAGGGCAGTACAACGAACTCCCATTTACTCAACATGCAGGTTTAATGACTATCCAGGGTGAATTTCATTTCATCCACACAGGGCTTCTCAACAGCAGAGCTATTGACATTTTGGGTCAGATAATCCTTCGCTATAGGGGGCTGCCATGTGCATTGTAGGATGTTTTGCAGTATCCTTGGTCTTCACCCACTATGTACCAATAGCACCTGCATGCCCATTCCTCCCCTCCTCTCCACTTTGTCAGGTTCTGACAGCTAAAAACATCCCCAGACATTCCCAAATATCTCCTCGGGGCAAATTACATGCAGTTGAGAGCTATTAATTTATATCCTTGTCCACAACAAAGGCTAAGAGAGGTAGTATTTTGGTTTCCTGATGTTGTTGTTGTTATGTGCTGTTGAGTTGGCCCTGACTCATAGCGAGCCCTCCTTGGGTTTCTGAGGCAGTATCACTACGGAAGTAGATTGCCCCATCTTCCTTCCAAGGAGTGGCCGGTGGGTTTGAACTGCCAGCCTTCTGGTTAGCAGTCAAGTGCCTTTAGCCACTATGCTACCAGAGCTCCTGGTTTCCTGATACCTGTCCCTATTCCTGTCCCACCCTTTTGAGTAGCGACATTTTCTATAAAGCCACATGCTTGACCTCATGATAAGCAGGAGTTACATCCAATTAACCTCAGCAAAG
>NW_006922444.1:386674-388026 GCF_000298275.1 Orycteropus afer afer
GAATCTGGGTGGGACCTGTTCTGAGAGGATCATTTGCACCTGTGTGGTCAGAACAGAAACGGTTACTGTGGTGAGACTAGAAAAGCCATTGAAACACTGCTATGATTTTTTTTTTTGGTGACCATGTGCTTCTTTTGCATGTGATGATTATTATTCTACTTTGAAACAAGCAGTGAGAGTGTGGCAAGGAGCACATGACATTTTACAAAGCAGTCTCACATCCATCCAGTCACTGACTGAGAACCTGGTGGAGGAAATGGCAGTGCTAGGCAGTGGCATTCAGGACTGCAGGAGACTTGTGCTCGGTCCTGGGGAGAACTTTGTTCCCAGTATTTACTAAAATCCCACAGTATAACTAGTGTTGTGCTAAGAAGACTAAACCAAAAAACCAAACTCACTGCTGTCGATTCAGATCTGACTCACTGCAACCCCTCCTTGGGTTTCTGAGGAGGTATCACTACGGAAGTAGATTGCCCAGTCTTCCTTCTGAGAAGTGGCTGATGAGTTTGAACTGCCAGCCTTCTGGTTAGCAGTCAAATGCCTTAGGCATTGTGCCATCAGAGCTCTCCTAAGAAGACTAGGGAAGATATATATCCACCGTCCATCTATTAATCCATTAACTCTACCAACATTACCAGCTGCCAAGCTGAGTCTCCCTCAAGGGACTCCAGGTCGTGTCAGAGCAGCACTGTGCCCATAGGGTTGTAAAAGGCTGATTTTCTCTGAGGTTCATCACCAGGCCTTTCTTCTCAGGCACCTCTGGGTGAACTCAAGCCTCCAAACTTTTGGTTGACAGTGAGCACAATAACTGCCCCTCCCGGGGATTCCTGATCTACATTAGTTGAAGGATGTTTGTGGCAGACATTTCAGAAGGTGGTAGGGTGGTGAGTAAATATATCTCTGCTCTCAGGAAACTCACAGTTCAATGGGGCAGATGACCACATAAAACGGTTATACTTCAATGTGGTAAGTACTTCCAAAATGGGCAGAGAGAAGAGCCATGGACCATAGAGGCCCATGGATTGGGGAAGTGGATTTCCCATTACTGACAGGAATCCAAGACAGCATGGTGGCTGGGAAACTAACATCCTGGAATGAGACTGAGAACAGGCTTTAGGATATCGCCCTATGAGGTAGCTATAACCATCTCCTTCTTATAGTGAGGGCCCTGAGGCTCTGAGAAGTTAAGTAACTTTCTGGATATTACGTAACTATAACCTGAAGAACCCTGGATGTGAATCCAGGATCCCAGACTCCTTATAGTACTTTCTTCCATCAATGTCTTCTTGACAAAATTCCCTTATTGATCTAGGAATTTAGGCTTGCCCTTTCTTCTCCTCTGGAATTATTAT
>NW_006922444.1:405027-407848 GCF_000298275.1 Orycteropus afer afer
CCTCTTCTTAAGCCTTTGGAATCTGGTAGAGCATTGTCTCTTTAGGTTGTCTCTAGCTGCTGGTTACGTGTTGATTTGTTTTGTCTTGGCTTTATGGTTTAGTATTTTGAAAAGGTGAAGCTGGTGTGTTTTATCTTATTATTGATTCAGGTGTGTTGGGTCACTCTGTTGTTTTCTTTGTGATGGTGGAATCAGTGTGTGTAGTGTGGATATGTGTTTCTGTTTTTCGTACAGAGGGTTTAGAGTTTGAAGCATGAGGTTTTACGGTAATTGGCTGAATATGGTTTCTTCTATTGAATGAGTGATGTTATTGCCGGAGAAGGTGGGAGCAGAAGGAAAGCTTGGTGTTGCTAGGGTCCGTTCTAGGGCTTTGAGCTGGGTATTATTGATGACATATTTATTTGCAAGACCGTGGCTCAACCTCAGGAAAAATTCCCCTTGTTAGAGGTTCACAAATTTCTGCCAATTTCAGGCACACTCAAAGGCCCCACCTCCGTGACCCCACGGTGCCAAAGTGCAGCTCCAAGGCAAAATTCACGGGTCTAAGCTCAGCTGCAGTTTCTTTGATCTCTGTGTGCTGTCTGCCCGCAGTGCTGACGCAATCCAGCCAGACCGCCAATGGCCGACTCTGGAGTTTGTCTGTGATACCGCCCACCTGCAGCGCCAAAGATGTGCGCAATTTCAGGTGTGTTGGAGTTGGGGGAGTACCTGAGCAGGCTCTTATTTATGATGTATTTACTTGCAAGACTGCGGCTCAATCTCAGGAAAGATTCCTATTGTTATAGGGTCACAAATTTCTGCCAATTGCATGCACACTCAAAGCCCCCACCTCTGCGGCCCCACAGCGCCAAAGTGTGGCTCCAGGGCAAAATTCATGGGATTGTGCTCAGCTGTGGTTTTTTTGCTCTCCATGCCCCATCTGCCTATGGTGGTGACGCAATCCTGCCCGATCGGTAATGGTTGGCTCTGGAGTTTGCCTGCGATACTGCTCATTGCGGTGCCAAAGATGTGTGCAATTTTAGCTGTGGTGGAGTCGGGGGAGTACCTGCCAGTGACCTGTGGTCCTGATAACCGTGGCAAAGAAAAGCTTGGTGTCTCCCAGTCTGACCCAAGCCCGCTCTGTAATCCACTGGGAGGGGAGGGAGGTAGCCTTTCTGGTGCACCAGTGAGATCTCCACCCCTGAGTCTCAGCAATGGTGCCCGTGTCCTGCTGCACCCACACCATCCAAATTACCGACAAAATCAGCCACTGGAGGCAGGTCTCTGCTGCTGCCCACTGGAATATTGTATTGGTCACTGGAAGCTGCTATAAGTGACCTCGTTCTTGGCTCGGGGATCTCAGGTGGCTGCCTCCTCCTGGCAGACAGTGACTGCCCCAGAAAGGTTTCCAATGGTCTCTCTCAGGTGCCCATTCATCTTCCGGCAGTGGCTCTTTCCTAAATAATCTCTCTGTGCCTTTCCTCCAATTCTGCTCTTCTGTGTTTGGTGCACTCTGATTCAGTGAGCTGTTCAGAGTGCCAAAGATCCCAATTCAAACTGTTGTATCTAGTTCTTAAAGTTCTTAGATGCCAGAGGGAAAAATAAACGTGCTGCTCACTGGCGAGACTCCCATTCTTTTCTCTCCTCCTCTGGAATTATAAACTCTACCAGTGATTTCCCTCTGGCTGATGGTGCTTAACCAATCACCTGAGCCTGTCCCAATCAGTGAAGGAAGGAAGCCTGAGGTATGAGTGGAAGTCATCTGGTTTTAGGTCTGCCTGGAGTCATGGTATAAACAAACCTTAGCCACTTTGCACAAGGCCCCTTGAAAGTCCAGCATGGAACAGATGGTCTGTAAATCAGTGAGTGAACAGACATGTTGATGCCCTGGGGCATCTGGAAGGCTGGTCTTTGGGGAAAGATGTGTCAGGGTATGAGTGGGCACTGGAAGGTGGTTTAGACCTTTGTTGCTATGTTGCTGAGAACTCCAGGTCCTCCTTGGTGTGACTCCATTACACTGAGTTTGGAGAAAAAGTTGCTTTATTTCATTATGAAGTAAAGGAACAGTCAAGACTGAGTGCCTTCAAGACTGCTTGCAGGGAGTTTGGGGAGGTGAATTTTTATAAGGGAATAAACATGGTGGCAGTGTGTGCAGGTGCAGGTCACATGACAATGACTAGGCACTTTTTTAAAAAAATTGTGATTTGTATGAAAGTTTACAGAGCAAATTGCTTTTCCATTCAACAGTCCATGCACATTCTGTTTTGTGACTTTTACTGAAATCTCTGTACTATGACAGCATTCTTCTCACTTCTTCCCTGTGCCCACTCTTTCCTTTTATTCTTCCTTCCCACCCCCTCCCACCTTCCTAGCTCTGTGCTGGGGCAAACACTGTCTTTTTGATCTCATATGCTTGATTGCTGTAATGAGTGCACACCCTTCTGATGTTACTGTTCACTTTATAGTTCTGTCTATTGTTTTCCTGTCAGTTGAGTCACAGAGGTTAAATTCAGTTCCTAAGTTAAAGGGTGTCTAAGAGCCATAGATAGTCTCTAGGGTTTTATCAGTCCTCGTCAGATCAACAAGCTTAGTCTTTTTGTTTTTGTTTATAATTTTAAGTTTTGTTTCACATTTCCCCCTACTCTATTCAGGACATCTTATTGTGATCACTTTCAGAGGAGCCAGCAGTGGTATCTGGACACCATCTAGTTCTTCTGGTCTCAGGGTCATTGAGGCTGGAGTTCATGTGCACCATTAGGTCTTTGGAATAATTTTTTCCTGCATCTTTGGTTTTCTTCTCTCTTCTTTGCTCTGGATGGAGAGAGACCAAGAATTGCACCCC
>NW_006922444.1:408378-409408 GCF_000298275.1 Orycteropus afer afer
TCCTGAGGTGCATATGTATGGAAAAATGAAGGCATCAGTAAGGAGAAGAATTATGTAGGGATTGACTTATACCTTTGGAAAGGGAAAAATCTTCAAGTAGCCAAGTATAGAAGGAGAGAATTACGAGGAGAAGCAGAGGTAAGAGAGACCAATGTATACCAAGAATATTAATCTGCAAACCAAGGAAGCCATGAGAAGGGGGATGAGGGAAAGCTGCAGGAAAAGACAATTAAATACATGCAAAGACAATAGGAAGACATCTAAAATGAAGACAGTAATGCTGCCCTGGCTGTCCCACATGGTACAATGGAGCATTACCTTACTAACAGGTTTATCCTTTTCTAGTCTGTTTCCATAATAAGTTCTGGTGGCATGGTACCTAAGGCATTTGACTGCTAATAGAAGGTTGGTGGTTCAAACCCATCAGCCACTCCACAGAAGGAAGATGAGGCATTCTACTTCTGTAAAGATTTACTGCCTTGGAAACCCAGTGGGGGTTGCTATGAGTCAGAATCAAATCGATGGCAGTGAGTTTAGTTTGGTTTAGTCTGTTTCCATTACACCAACCCTTACCTACAATGAAATTTTACTTTCTAGTTGACTAGCATTCTCCACGATTCCCCATCATCCACAGGACATGCTCAAAGGTCCATTAATAGCCTTTCATAAACTGGTCCCAACTCCATCTCCAGCTTTATCATTTGCAATTCTCCTCTCTACTCCAGCACACATGATATGTTTTCACAGTTTTTACTTGCTCTTCTACTTTCTTAGACTGCGCTTCTCTTCTACACAAGACTAACTCCTACTAATTTTTTGATATCACAAATTTCTAAGATATGGATTATTATAAAATTCACCTACTCATCTCACTTTCAGAGGAGCCAGCAGTGGTAGCTAGACGCCATGAAATAGTCTCTTGTTTTGTGAATGAAAGAGTTTCTTGTTTTGTCTTATTTCAGATTACCTCACTCAGATTACTACATCCTGGCAGTGACTTCATGGATGACATACACAATGTGACTGAATT
>NW_006922444.1:410113-411823 GCF_000298275.1 Orycteropus afer afer
AGGGGCGGTGGAAGGCCCTCTCCACCTGTGGGTCCCATATTACTGTGGTGATCTTGTTCTTTGGACCCTGCATCTTCATCTATCTGAGGCCTTCTGCCACTCTGGCTGCAGACAAGATGGTGGCTGTGTTCTACACAGTGATCACCCCTCTCCTCAACCCTGTCATCTACTCCCTGAGAAATGCTGAAATGAAGAAGGCCATGAAGAAGTTGTGGATGAGGACAATGAAACTGGATGAGAAATAGAGATTAAGTATTGGCTTCTTGGGTTTGGAATGATGCTGCGTCCAAATGGAAAACTTGGGAAAGGGAGAATGGGTTGAGAGAAATAAGTGCATAGCACTTGTTCTAGGGTTCTAGTTCTAGGGTTACTCTAGGTCTATCTCAAAAAACTTCATTTTAATCACTTACAAAATATATTTTCTTATGGATGTACTGTAACATAACTATTCATTTTTCTGTTGTTAGATGTTTATGTAGTTTCTAATTTTTTAATACTATAAATAACACTATGGTAATATTCTTTAGTGGAAATCTTTAACTATACTTTTGGTTTTCTTTCAGTCTCACTTCTTATAGTGAGTTTAGTGTGTTAAAGATTTTGATAGATAGGGTTAAGTTGATTCCCAGAAAGGTTGGGACAATTCACTTTTCCTGTCAGAGTGCTCTTGACAGAAGGGAATACTGTCACCAAGCTCTCTCTCTCTCTCTTTCTCTTTTTAATGAGAAATAGAATATTTACATAGTCAAAGTATCTTCTCCCCCAACCCAACCAGACCAGTTGCTATCCAGTTGATCCCCACTCACAGCAATCACATATGTGTGGAGTGTAACTCATGGCAATCATGTGTGTTGTGGAGTATAACTAGCTCCATAGGGTTTTTAAGGCTGCGATCTTTCAGAAGCAAGTCACCAGCCTTTTCTTCTGAGGCATTTCTGGGTGAGTTCAAACCACCAACCTTTTAGTTAACAGTCGATCAATTAACTTTTGGTGTGCCTAGGGACTCCATCGTACCTCCCCACAAGGAAGAACTGAAATTTTACCCTCGAGGAAACTGGAAGACACAACTTTCAACAGTTGATCAAAGTTGTAAAGGGACACTAAATACCTCCTAATATAATGTGCCTAGGGACTCCATCGTACCTTCCCACAAGGTAGAACTGAAATTTTACAGTCGAGGAAACTGGAAGACACAACTTTCAACAGTTGATCACAGTTGTAAAGGGACACTAAATACCTCCTAATACAATGTACTGGAGAAGCACATATGATGTCTGTGGTATTCCTGCCCAAAATACATAACCTGAGTCTAATCTATAAAACATCAGGCAAACCCCAGTAGAAGGACATTTTACAAAATTACTGGTCTATAAGCCCGTCTACTAACTGAAAGGTTGGCTTTTTGAACCCCCTAGAGGTACCTCATAAAAAGGCTTGGTGATGTACTTCTAGATGATCACAGCCATCGAAAACCCTATGAATTGTTTTACTCTGAAACTAATGGGGTTGTCCTGAGTTGGAATCTCTTTGACCAGCAATTGGCTTGGTTTTCTTTCACTCTTGAAAAATGTCAAGGTCATGAAGGACAAAGAAAGATTGAAAGACTATTCTGGATCACTTGACTGCTAACCAGAAGGCTGGCAGTTCAAACGCACCAGCCACTCCTCGGAAGGAAGATGGGGCAATCTACTTCTGTAGTGATACTGCCTC
>NW_006922444.1:415361-417515 GCF_000298275.1 Orycteropus afer afer
AGTGCCTCCATTTGTTGAAACATCTCAGTGGGCATTCTGTCAATTCCTGGAGACTTGTTCTTCACCAATTCCTTCAATGCAGCTTAGACTGTTTCCTTCAGTACCATTGGTTCTTGATCATAAGCTACCTCCTGAAATGGAGGAAGATAGACCAGTTCTTTTTGGTACAGTGAATCTGTATTCCTTCCATCTTCTTTTGATGCTTCCTGCATCATTCAATATTTTTCCCATAGAATCTTTCAATATTGCAACTCCAAGCTTAATTTTTTCCCTCAGTTCTTTCAGCTTGAGAAATGCTGAGTGTGTTCTTCCCTTTTGGTTTTCTAACTCCAGGTCTTTGCACATTTTGTTATAGTAATTGGCTTTGTCTGTTCAAGTTGCTCTTTGAAATCTGTTTAGGTCTTTTATCTTATCATTTCTTCCATTTGCTTTGGCTACTCTCTGCTCTAGGGCAAGTTTCAGAGTCTCTTCTGACACCCATTTTGGTCTTTTCTTCCTTTCTCATCTGTATAATGACCTATTGCTTTCTTCATGGATGATGTTCTTGTTGTCATCCCACAATTCTTCTGTTTTTTTTTCAGTCATTGGTGTTCAATGCATCAAATCTATTTTTCACATGGTCCCTAAATTCAGAAGGGATATATTCAGGGTCATATTGTGGCTTTTGTGGACTTGTTTTAATTGTCGTCAACTTCAAATTGAACTTACATATGAGCAGTTGATGATCTGTTTCATAATCAGCTCCTGGCCTTGTTTTGGCTGAAGATATTGAACTTTTCCATCTCCTCTTGCCACAGATGTAGTCAATCTGATCCCTTTGTATTACATCTGGTGAAGTCTATGTGTATAGCTGTTGTTTGTGTTGTTGAAAAATGGTATTTGAAATGAATAAGTCATTGGTCTTGCAATATTTTATCATGTAATCTGTAGCATTATTTCTGTCACCAAGGCCAATTCCTCTAAACCAATGAGGTGTAAGGAAACACTACCATGTCCAATATTCTGATACTGGGGCTTTTTCAGTATTTTTTCCTCTAAAGAGATTTTCATTCTCTTCCTTGTATTTACTTCCAAGTTCTTTTCTGGAGTTCAATAACCTTCCAAATAGATGCAAAGAAGGAGGAGTGACAGCAGGTGGGGTGAGGTGGCAGATAGCAGAAGAGGATTAGTTACCTATCATTTGAGGTCTACAGCCCAAACTCTGGAGCCAAACACGACATTTAAATTGTAATTTTTCCACTTAGTAGCTGTATGGTCTTTGGAGAGTTTAACATTAATGTCTCAGTTTCCTCATCCGTATAATGGGGATAATACTATTTCTTATTATATTAGAAAGGGTTGTTTGAGAAGTACATAAGATGTCATTTAAGGTGGTTAGCAGAATTTTTAATGTCTATTAAATATTTGACAATTATTCCTTATTTTTTATTATCTTTCTAAACCAACAAGGAGCTTGGTGGTGTAGTGGGTAAGGCACTTGGCTACTAACCAGAAAGTTAGTGGTTCAAACCCATCAGCCACTCTACAGAAGGAAGATGAGCAATTTACTTCTGTAAAGATTTACAGCCTCACAAACCCAATGGGTTGCTATGAGTCAGAATCCACTTGATAGCATTGCGTTTTTCTTTTTTTTTGGTTTTGGTTCTAAACCAACATAGCAGTGTGTGTCTGTGTCTGTGTGTCTCTCTCTGTGTGTGTATGTGAGGGAGGTAAAGTGTGAAGTAGAGAAGATGTGTTCTCTCCTTCAGGGTGTAGAAAAGTGTGCATGGACATTAGTTGTATATCTCCTTCCCTTCCATCATCTTGGTTACTTGTAAAAGTTCCCCAGGTGCTGGCTCTAAGCCAGCTGCTTTTGGTGTTGCGAGTTTTTAATCTTTTCCACTTTTCCAGTGGTATTTTAGAGGGAAGCCAAGAAAGGCTGGGCCTGTAATAGCAGGTTGGGTCAAATGCATAGGTGTCCAGGTTCCTGCCTGCACAGAATACATCACCAGCAGCTGTGTTCCATTGTCCTAACATTTCTAAGTACCAGTTATTCAACCTCCTAAATTGTTGTTGTTGTTGTTGTTTGCCGTCGAGTCACCCCCGACTCATAGCGACCCGTCCTTGGGTTTCCGAGGCAGTATCACTACGGAAGTAGGATTGCCCAACCTTCCT
>NW_006922444.1:417615-421650 GCF_000298275.1 Orycteropus afer afer
AATGTCTTTGGTTTTAGGAATTACTCACTGAAAGGTCTAGCAATAAAAGAGGCATCATGTCGACCACAGTTTAATCCTTACAGAAAAAGAAATTGTCTTGAGAGAATGAATGATAAGAAATATGTAGCAAAATACTAACATTGTGGAGAATGGATTAAGTGTATGCAGAAATTCTTTTTATTATTACTGTATATCTTTGTAACTGAGAAATTATTTTAAAATAGAAAGTTAAAATGTTTTGCAAATGTGATATATATCTCACCATTGTATTTGTATTTCTTCTTCTTTTTTTTAAATGAGGATGATGTTTCCATATTTAACTGTCTTTGAGTCTTATTTACAACATTTTTAATGTTTAAAGGCTTTACATTTTGGTATAGTGAAATCTATCAGGTTTTTCTTTTGATTATTTTCATTGCTTTTGCATTCAGAATCTCTTATACCGTAAGTTACTTTCATAAGGTTTAAAAATATCAACAAACTGAAAAGATACATGTGAAAAATTTCATTTCCTTCCTTTACCCATTCTTCCTGTCCTCTCTCCCATGTTCCTACCAGAGAAAAGGTTTTCTTAGTTTCCTATTTTTCTTTCAGCTTCCCTAAGCAAATGTAAGTGTCTATATACCAAAAACCTACTGCCATTGAGTTGATTCTGACATAGCAATCCCCATTGGGTTTCCAAGACTATAAATCTTGATGGAAGTAGATTGCTTCACCTTCCTCCTGTGGAGTGACTGGTGAGTTTGAATCAATGGTTACCAGCCCAATGGCTTGGGTTAGCAGCCCAATGCCTTAACCACAGCACCACCAGAGCACATTATATATACAAAGTACATATGTGTGTTATACTTATCTATATGTCCTTCTGGGAGCCCTGGTAGCATTTGACTGCTAACCAGAAGGCTGGTGGTTCAAACCCACCAGCCACTCCTTGGAAGGAAGGTTGGGCACAATACTTCCCAGTGATACTGCCTCAGAATCCCAAGGAGGAATCTCTATGCATCAGATCCGACTCTATGGCAGTGAGTTTGGTTTATATATATATATATATATATATATATATATATATGACATGTTGTGAGGAGGGACCAGTCCCTGAAGAAGGACATCATGCTTGTTAAAGTAAAAGGTCAGCAAAAAAGAGGAAGACCCTCAGTGAGATGGTTTGACACAGTGGTTGCAACAATGGGATTAAACACAGCAAGGATTGTGGGGATGGCCCAGGACTGGGCAATATTTCTTTCTGTTGTGTATGGGGTTGCTGTAAGTTGAAACTCTTGATGGCACCTAACAACAACAATATATACGTAATGGGAATGCACATGTTACATATATGTAAATGAGACTATATAATATTATAATATATAATACATATTCCCATTTATCCTCACCTTTTGCATGAGTGATAGCATACCTCATAAGCAGATATGAGATTTGTTTTTTTTATTTAACAATATATCTTGAACATATATCTTGGCTGTGATGGTTAAGGTTACGTATCAACGTGCCTTGGCCATGAATCTCAGCGGTTTGACAGTTGTATCATGATGATGTAACTTGGCAGTTATATAATGATGTAATTTCACAGTTATGTAATGAGGTGATCACCTTCCATTTTCACATAATGCTAATTTTTGCACAATGACCTCCTCTTTGGAACCTAACTATGTTGATAAGTGAGGAGCGGGTATAGTTACTTATTATTTTCCTTTATAGCTTCTGGAATAGCCAGGACCACATTATTTCTTATTATGGAAGCTTTATGAATTACTTTAATGTCTGGTGGGGTAATGTCTTCTCACTGCTCTTCATTTTCAAAGTTCTCCTGGAATTGCTTTCCATATGAACTTTATATTTAATTTTATTTCTCTTTCTATCCCTCCACTCCAAAAATGAGCCTATTATAATTTTGATTGACATCACCTTACATTTATAAACTTGTTTAGAAAAAAATTAAATCTTAATGATGAAGAGCCATGGTATATTTTTCCATTTCTTCACATTTTTTTTGTGTGTTTTTCAGTGGAATTTTAAAGGATTTCTTTCTTCTGCATGCTTTATCTATTTCATGTGTTGTTTGTTTATTCAATGATTGATTGAGTGTAGCAAATTGATTGTTCTAAGTATGAAAGCTATTGATATAACATATTTTTTTGCTGCACATATACGCCTTTCAAAGAAAATTGACACACAACTGTCGTTCAGTAAACTCAGCAAGTCACCACTCTGTCCTTCAGTATTCTGATGAAAACACTACATAAAAGAGTTACTCAAAACAGATGCAACGCACTTCCTCAGGATCAGCTAACTTTCTCGTTAGATCAGGCAACAGAATTTCCATCTGGGATACAGGACCAAATAGAGCCCTACTTGAAAGAAATTAGTCTATTATGTTTGCTAGATGCTGATTGTAACCTTCTATGGAACATTTCAAACATATTCAAAGTGGACAGTGTAGTCCACTTTGTCCCTTTTGTCCACCACTGAGCTTGAACATTTGTCAACTGATGGTCAGACTTATTTCATTTATATCCCTGTTTACTCTCCTCTCTACCCAAATAATTTTCAATAAAGTCTGAGACATCATGCCATTTTGTTTGTAAATGTTTCAGAACACATTTTAAAAGATAATGGCTCTTTTTATATTTAGTCACCATAGCATGATACCATCTGATGGTGAATTGAACCTATATAACTATGAAGTGTTCTACTTTGCTTGTATTATTTTGCTTTAAATGTATTTTGTGTGAAATATTATAGTTTCACCGATTGTCTCTTCGTGGTGGGACGGTATATCTCTTTCCATTCTTTAACCTTCAACTTTTCTGCATCACCATGCAGTAGGTGAGTCTTTTGTTAACAGCATATATTTACGTTTCTTTTATCCAGTAGACAAAATTTCATTTATTAATAGGATCATTTATTCCATTTCCATCAAAAGTAAGAACTGGTATACTGACTTATAAATCTATACTCTTAGCAAACACATTCAATTTGTTCTACCTTGTCTTTTCTTGTTTTGATTGTCATGTTTTTTTGTTATTTGCTTTTATTTTCTGTTTCCCTTAATTTGGAAATTATTCATTGTTTTAGTTTTCTTTTAGAAGTTATTTTATAGATTAAAAAATATATCCTTAACTTATCAAAGTCTAATATTGGTTAGGATTTTAGCCTTTCTGCAATTATCTTACATTTCAAAAATTCTTCAGCTACATAGAATGTGCTATTCAAACTATTAATGGAGCTCTTAATTTAGAATATTGAATTTTTCACTTCTGGAATTTCTATTCTATTTTCTTATATCACTTTCAGTTCTCTTTTGAAATTCTCAAACTTTTCTTTTTTTTTAAGTAATTTTTTTTAAAAGAAAGTAAGTATAATTTTAAATCCTTGCCCATGTGAGAATGACTTTCAGAAATTTATATTCAACAAAAGTTTTCATTTGTAAAGGCACATTAGAGTAATACTATTTTTCTCTTGCCTTTTGTTCTGGATTATTTTGATTAAAAATATTGCCCAGAAAAAAAAAAGACTGAAAATATACAGCGTTAAAATAAGGTATAAAGAATCAAGCAGTGTCTCAGAAATTGGTGTTGGCTTGTGTCAGGCACACCTTAGTTCTCAAGGAGACATCTTTGCTCTGCAGCACTTGAAAGAGGTCCTTTGTAGCCGATTTGCCTGTGCTATACATCATCTGATGTCCTGACTGCTGCTTCCATTGGCATTGATTATAGAACCAAGCAATGGGAAGTTTTTGACAACTTCAATCTTTTCTCCATTTATCATGATGCTGCTTATAGGTCCAGTTGTGAGCATTTTTGTTTTCTTTATATTGAGATGTAATCCATACTGCAGACTGTATTATTCAACCTTTATCAGTAAGTGCTTCAAGTCATCCTCACTTTCAGCAAATGAAGTTGTGTTGTCAGCATGTTGCAGGTTGTTAATGAGTCTTCCTCCAATCCTGATGCCATGTTCTTCATATAGTCCAGCTTCTCATTTTTTTTTTTTTATTATTAGGATTTGGGTGAAGAT
>NW_006922444.1:426736-431060 GCF_000298275.1 Orycteropus afer afer
GAGGAGTGGCTGGTGGGTTTGAACCGCCAGCCTTCTGGTTAGCAGTCAAGTGCCTTAGGCACTATGCTACCAGAGCTCCTAACCTCCTAAATAGAAATACTAATTCCTTGAGTAGAATGATAATTCCTGATATTTGTAATGCAAAATTTAGAAACAAAGAAGAAAGACCAGCGGTTGGAAAATATGGTGATAGGAAACATGTGATGATCTCCTGAAAGAATTTTGCAAGACCAATAACATATTCATTGGAAATACACTTTCGCAACAGTATAAACAGAAATTATCCTTGCAGTAATGGTATCATTCTACTAATGATGTTGTTGTTGTTGTTATTTGGCATCAAGTTGGACTGACTCATAGCAACCCCTCCTTGGGTTTCCGAGGCAGTATCATTACGGAAGTAGATTGCCTCATCTTCCTTCCGAGGAGTGGCTGGTGTGTTTGAACCTCCAGCCTTCTGGTTAGCAGTCAAGTGCCTTAGGCAAGTTGGAAAATAAAAGGAAAGGTGGTTACAAGTGCAATTTGTTGTAATTCAAATATGTAGTAATTAGGAACTACCTGTATATGTAAATAAGGAAGACTGGGCAACCTACTTCTGTAAAGATTTACCGGTAGCCTTATAAACCCAAAGGGCATTGCTATGAGTTGAAATCGACTGGATGGCACTAGGTTTTTAGGTTTTCATGTACATAAATAGAATGTTACAACTGGAAGATACAAAGGGAATAATTTTGCCCATTTTTACGGAAGTGGTAATAGGGTGAGGAGCAAGGAGATGAAATGGCATGGCTAAAGTCAGATAGTTAATCAATTCCTGAACCAGAGATAGTGTCCAAGCATTCTGGACAGCTGTCCTTTATTCCTTCTCTGTTTCATTTTCAGTAGTCCATTATGGCAAAAGTTTCCGTCATGTCTCACCTTCAATTCTCTTCTTTTTTGCTACCTCATTATTGGGTGCAAGAACTTACCAGATCTCACCAAGCTAATTGAAGGAAAATTTGAATCTTTCCCTAAGTCAGAGTTTATTTGGCAAAGTTTTACCCCAGAGAAAGAAATTCCCTGGGGATGTGATCCCTTGAATATAGTGTTTGGCTTAATTTATTTAAATAGTTCAAGATCTCAGCATTTAATCACAACTGTTGGACTTGGAATGAGTGGATAGGTTTTCTACACTAAATATAGGATCTTAATATTTTTGGGTCCTTCTGTGGATTTTGTTTGTTGGTTGGACATTATACATCCAAATATCAACCTAGATATACATCACTCAAAATTTCCTTTTTTTAAGTGATTCATATTAGAAATTATCTACTTTGTTTTGAAGACATATGTGATTTGTCCATGGGACAAGTTCTGATCCTAGGCTCATAGTAGCAACCACTAACTCAGGATGATCAGAAGGTGGCCAAGAGTGCTGGAAAGCAAATTTTTTAAAAGTAACATGACAAAACCCTAGTGTGTGGCTTTAGGAAGCCAATTAAGCTCTCTCAGTCTCTATCATCTTATTTATAAACAGAGGGGATTAGGGTAAATGCTCTTTAAATTCTTTGTATAACTGCTTTCAGAGTGGCTTTGCTGAGCATGACCTGGGCTTTTTGCATTGGGAGCCTCCAGTGGAAACTTGGTTGGTGGGTAATACCAACCAAGGGATCTTGCTTATTTGGGAACCAGGAATTCATCCCAGTGTTCCCAACACAGAACATTTTTTGAGTAATGATCTATTCCAGAAGTGTGTCTAACTTCATGTTGAATTGGAGACACTTAATTGTATTTGAAATTCATCTTGTCCAATTCCTTGCTCAAGAATCAGACTAAATTGGATTTGCTGACTTAAAGGCAGGTGGCAAGTAGATAGGTACACTGCAACCAGAAGCAAGGTACAGTTTCAAAGCAGGTATAGGACCTTGGGCAAGTCATTTTCTCCCTTTGAACCACAAGTGTCTGTTTGTAAAATGAGGTGGTTAAGTTCTAAAAGTCCTTTAAAATGCTAGGATGCTGTGTGGTACCTTTTTGGGGTCACCAAGTGAGAGTGAATGATTGGGATAGAAGTGCATTACTTTTACTCTGTGATCAGTCCATCAAACTCTTGTATTTTTTGCTGGCTACTATCAATACCCTGTTATTATTTTCCAGTCCAGAGTCCAGCAGTTTACTTGATATAGGTTCTGTATATGGCTTTCACGTGATGGTCACTTTTCCTTCCTTCTAGGTGAGTATACATTTTTTGGAAACAGAAAGCAGCTGTTGCCAGCTAAGTGGGAAAGGTGGTGGGAAAGGTGTAGGGGAGAATCAGCAGAGAATAAATACAGATGAGGCAGAAGTGGGAGAAAAAGAGAAGGTAGTTTTCAGAGGAAGGCTACCAGGTATTCTTTCTCTTAGGGACAAAGCCCAGAAACACGGGACCCTTAAAATCTCCCTCTTTTCTAATCTCTCTTATTGATTCAAGTATACTTTTCCTTAATTTCTCCAATGAATCCAAAAATTAAATTCAAACTAAGATAAAGATAAGCATTAGTGTAGGTAAATAAATATAAGTTGGAAAGACATATTTATTTACAACTCTCCATTGACATGTTTTGTCCTTAGAAATTATATAAGGTAGTGGTTAAAGAACATGGACTCTGTGATTAGGGTGCATGGATTCCAATTTGGGCTCTATCACTTCTCTGTGCTTCTTTTTCTTCATTTATAAAGTTAATTCACTTCTCTTTCTTCATACATAGAACAGGAGTGATAACAATAATACCCATGCCAAAGGCTTGTGGTGAGAATTAAATGAATTAATGGATATAAATTACTTAATAAAGTTCCTGATACATCGAAAAAACCAAAACTAAACTCACTGCCATTGAGTCAATTGAGACTTGTAGTGACCCCCTTTGGATTCCTGAGGTGGAAGATCCTAATGGAAGTAGATTGCCCAGTCTTCCTTCTGTGGAGTGGTTGGTGGGTTTGAACCGCCAACCTTTTGGTTAGCAGTCAAATGCCTTAATCACTATGCCACCAGAGCTCCTGGTACATAGTAAATACTACTGAAACAGTAGCTATTATTATTAAGCAAAAATGCAATTAATAATAAACTTTAAAGAGAATATTTAACACGTCATTCTGGATAGTAAGATAGAATATTGCTTAGTAGATGTTATTGTTGTTGTTGTTGTTATGCACTGTTGAGTCGGCCCCGACTCATAGTGACCTCTCCTTGGGTTCCCGAGGCAGTATCTCGATGGAAGTAGATTGCCCTATCTTCCTTCTGAGGAGTGGCTGGAGGGTTTGAACGGCCAGCCTTCTGGTTAGCAGTCAAGTGCCTTAGGCACTATGCCACCAATGCTCCCTAGTAGATGATAAAGACACAGATGTTATAACTAGAAAACAATTTTCTGATTGCTGTAAAAGAAGAATGATAAAGTCCTGTAGGAGCACAAGGGTGGAGTATGTTATTCCAGGAGTTGTGAAGTTCCTGCATTCTAGGAAGAAAGGAGGGGGAGAAGACTCCAAGAATTAGGAAATGAGTGTGTACTGTTCATTGGGAGAATGACAAAAAGACTGCAAAGACAAGCAATGGTCAGTTCAAGAAGGACCATGCTAAGAATATTAGAATTTATGGTGTGTGAAATGAGGAAGATGTTGCTAGATTTTAAGTGGAGAAATATCATGCTAAATTGCATTTATGGAAAATCACCAAAGGCTTTCTCCAGTGCTCAGGAAAAAGAGAGCTACACATGGGTTGCAATATTAAAGGCAAGCTTTACTGCACTGGAACTGGGTTTGAAATATGGGTAGGATTGCAAGGGAAAAGACAGAGGGCATTTCTAGTGAAGGGAGGCTGTGTAGTGGGAAAGAGTAGGGTGGTTTATGGCATGAGAGAAGACCCTGAGTAGAACAGAGGTGAGTGGAAATTTAGTGGGTAAGAGGGTAATTGTTGAGGTGGATCAGACTTAAAAAAAAAATGTTAACTCTATTTTTATAAAATTCTAGACCTTATAAACATAACAATTGGTCTATACAATTCCAAGCTCTCAATAGAACTGTAAAATAATGTTCATTCTTCTTGGTAACTATAATTTTATATACATTTAATCCTCTAGGGGTGAAATATTGCATATGATATGGCATATTGTTCATCTGTCAGGTGGGTAAAGTGGAAAGAATTAGATTGAACTGCATTAGACTCAGTAACTTATTGACTGTGTGACCATTGAAAAGTTGCATATTGCCTGAGCCACAAATAGCAATGGTATGAGAAAGAAATGCATATGCACAGTCATTAGTATAGTGCAGAGAACACAGCAGTCAATTGTGGTGTCTTTTTTTTTTTTTTTTT
>NW_006922444.1:431215-437046 GCF_000298275.1 Orycteropus afer afer
ATATGATCTTGGATACACTCTCCATTTAGACATACATAATTGTTTAGCTTGTTCACCCATCTATCCGTCCCTATACCCATGTTTGCTTTCATTGATAACTCAGTATTGTATTTGCAAAGGGGTTCATATCATGGGCTAGCTTTTAGAGCACAGTTCTGATACACTTGAGGTCTCCATGAGCTGGAGTTGAATGGGTGGTAACTAACAATAACACAACAAAGTCCTTTCCATGTTTATTTCTTCTTCTTCTTCTTCTTTTTTTTTTTTTTGGTAAATTGCCTGTTTATATCCTCTTCTCACTTTCTGTGTATAATTCTTATAGATTTGTAAGATATTTTTTATATTGGGGTTATTAAGCCTTTGTCACATATGCTTTGAGTATTTTTCCCATTATGTTATTTGTTTAAGAATTTGTTTACTCTTTGTTTCTATCTGTCCACATCCAACACTTGTTTTCTATGTTGATTCTGCTCTTTGCCGTTCAGAGTGCATTTTCAGTTCTTCAACATTTTTCTACATTTCTGGGAAATTTAAGTATAAAATCAGAGATAAGACAAAAACGATGGGGATAAAAATGATAGAAGAGAAACAAAGTGTTCATACTGTTTCTTCTGTATTGTCATAGATCATATGTGGTGAGAAAGCTTCCTAAGGTGTGACCTTACCTTACTCTTTATTCTATAGGATATTGTTTTGAATTATACGATATTGCTAACTTGAGGTGCATATTGTGATCCACATTTTCCCTGCACACAGTGGGGTTGTTTAGATAAAGCAGAGGTTCTCACGGAGTATTTGTTGCAGTGAAGTAACTCAGAGCAACCCTCACTCTTGTTATTATGCACTGTGCTGCTCGTTACTTGCAGCCACAACAAGCTGTTCTGATTCTCATAATTCACTTTGTGTGATCTTGGGTAATAACCATATTTCTTAATTTTCTAATCTGTGAAATGTTATTTTTGTTGTTGTTGTTATGTGCCATCGAGTCGGCCCGACTCAAAGCAACCTCTCCTTGGGTTTCTGAGGCAGTATCACTACGGAAGTAGATTGCCCCATCTTCCTTCCTAGAAGTGGCTGGTGAGGTTGAACCGCCAGCCTTCTGGTTAGCAGTCAAGTGCCTTAGGCACTATGCTACCAGAGCTCCTTTCAATGCTGTATGAGTATGTATTAGCTAAATTAATGATTGTGTGATTAAACTGTTCTCCCCTGTAATAATTGGAATGAAAAGGAAAGAATATTCTCTTCTGAGACAACAGTGGAGTCCCTTGGTGGTGCAAATGTTCAATCCCTTGGCTGCTAACAGAGAGGTTGGCTGCTTGAGTCCATCCAGAGGCACCATGGTAGAAAGGCCTGGTGATCTACTTCTGAAAAAAGCAGCTGTTGAAAACCCTGTGGAGCCTAGTTCTTTGCTGGTACCATGAAGTTGGAACTGACTCAACCAAGAAAAAAAAAAACAAACAGAAAAAAGCCTCAAATCTGTTGTTGTGGAATGAATTCTGTCTCATAGAGACACTATACAATAGAGTAGAACTTCCCTGTAGGACCTCGAAGGCTGTAAATCTTTACAGGAACAGACTGCCACATCTTTCTCTTGAGGAGTGGCTGGTGAGTTTGAACTTCTGCCCTTGTGGTAAACAGCCAAATGCTTAACCAATGCACCAGCAGGGCTCCTTATTGACTCAGCAGCAACTTTTTGTTAAAATGCTATAAATGAGGTGAATTGAATTAATTACATTTTTTGTTTGTTTGTTTTATTGAAAACCTCTCATTCTCTAGTATCCAGCACACCTGAATGGGATCCATGGCCAGTACAAATAACGTGACTGAGTTGATTATCACTGGGCTTTTCCAGGATCCAGAGGTGCAGAGGGTGTGCTTTGTGGTGTTTCTTCCAGTGTACCTGGCCACAGTGGTGGGCAATGGCCTCATCGTGTTGACGGTCAGAGTCAGCAAGAGTCTGCATTCCCCCATGTACTTCTTCCTTAGCTACCTGTCCCTGGTGGAGATCAGTTACTCCTCTACTGTTGTCCCTAAGTTCATCACAGACTTACTCACCGAAATTAAAACCATCTCCCTGGAGGGCTGTTTGGTTCAGATATTCTTCTTCCACTTCTTTGGTGTGACAGAGATTCTCTTGCTCACCGTGATGGCTTATGACCGCTATGTGGCCATCTGCAAACCCCTGCACTACACAACCATCATGAGCCGGTCTGTGTGTCACCTTCTGCTGGCTGGTTCTTGGCTAGGGGGCATAATTCATTCCATGATTCAAATCTTTGTCACTGTCCAATTGCCCTTCTGTGGCCCCAATATAATTGACTACTACTTCTGTGACCTCCATCCCCTATTCAAGGTTGCCTGCACAGACACCTCTGTGGAGGGTGTTATTGTGTTGGCTAACAGTGGCTTAATCTCTGTCATATCCTTCGTCATCTTGGTATCCTCTTATATCATCATCTTGGTCCACCTGAGGAACCATTCTGCAGAGGGGAGGCACAAAGCTCTCTCCACCTGTGCTTCCCACATCACAGTGGTCATCTTATTCTTTGGACCTGCCATCTTCCTTTATATGAGACCCTCTTCCACCTTTACTGAGGATAAACTGGTGGCCATTTTCTACACAGTTATCACCCCCATGTTGAACCCTATCATCTATACACTCAGAAATGCAGAGGTGAAAAATGCTATGAGAAGATTGTGGGGCAAGAAAATAAATTCAGGAGTGGAGTGAAAATGAAAAGAAGAAAAACAACAACAACAACAACAACAACAAAAAAAACATGCACAAAGTGATTAATATATGACCTGATTTAATCATCCATGAAAGAATAGAGAAAAAAATTAACCCACTTATATTTTTTGTAGTATATTAAGTGAGCCACTTTCACTTTCTGGTACCAACCAGAGCCCTCTCATAGTTGTCATCATTTTTCAGAATGCTGAATATTGGACTACTTTACTTCTCTTCTTTGGTGGTATATAGAACAAAGTGCATAGTTTTAGGGAAAGACCACCTAGACTAGAATCCTAACATGGTCTGCTAACCATGTAATCTTGCAATCATTTACTTCATGTCTTGGTGTTAGCATGCTGTGGTATATGGAAATATTATGACACTTCAAGACAGGGTTGTGTTTCCTTTGGTGTCTCCTTACTGGTGGGACCTTGAGGGAGCCCTAGGAAGGCGTCTCTCCTTCACTGGTCACCCCTGACCCATTGACCTGGTCTCAGCGCTTGAAATTCTGCAATAGGAACTTCATTTCATGGGTGAGGGGCGTTGTGAGCAACAAATGTCTCTGGGTGGTGAAATACAATGAAACTACTATTAATCATTAATATTTTAATCTCATCACGTTTATAACACCCTCCTGTTTCTATGACTGAGGTAAAGAGAAGAATGCAGTGAGAAATACATTCAGTTATAAGTATAAAAGAACCTGATGAAAACTGGCTTCAGCCAAATCCAGCCTGCCACCTGTTTTGTATGGCCTCTGAGCTAAGAATGACTTTTACATTTTTAAATTATTGAAACAAATAGAAAAGGAACTATATTTTGCGACATATAAAGGTTATATGAAATTCAAATCCATAAATAAAGTTGAATGAACCACAGCCTTGCCCTTTATTTACATGTTATCTATGGCTGCTTTCATGCTACAGTGGTTTTCTTGAGAAGTTGTTTAAAATATTTGTTATCTGATCCTTTACAGGAAAAGGTTGCTGACCCCTGGTTTAAGCCATAAAATCATCTGTTGCTTATTCAACAAACATGAGGAGTGGAGGTCAGGGGTTCCAGGGTTAATTTGCTAATTCTGTGATGCTAGTTCCCTGGGTTAGTGCCTTGTCAATTCTTTTGTATGTCCCCTCATGACTACACAGGAGCTCTGGTGGTGCACTGCAAATGCCTGCTAACCAGAAGGCTGGCAGTTCAAATCCACCAGCCACTTCGTGGAAGGAAGATGGGGCAATCTACTTCCATTAAGATTTACTGCCTCAGAAACCCAATGGTGGTCCCTATGAGTTGAAATCGACCCGATGGCAGTGAGTTTTTTTTTTTTTTTTTTTCCTCATGACTACAAGATGGCTATAGCAGCCATTTTTATGTGAAGGGACAGAAGGCCTGCCTTTGTATGTTGGGAAATATTTCCCTGAAACTCTCCAACAAAATTCCTTTTATTTTTATTGGCCAGAACTAGGTCACATGTCCACCCCAAATCAGTTTGAGAAAGAGATTATTGGCAAAGGGAAATAGGATAATATTACAGGTTTAGACCAGTGTTGTGGATTGAATTGTGACCCCTAGAAAGATTTGAGGAGCACTGGTAGTGTAGTGCCTAAGGCACTTGACTGCTAACTAACCAGAAGGCTGGCGGTTCAAACCCACCAGCCACTCTTCGGAAGGAAGGTTGGGCAATCTACTTCCATAGTGATACTGCCTCAGAAACCCAAGGAAGGGTTGCTATGAGTCGGGTCCGACTCCACGGCACATAGCAACAACAACAACAACAACAACAACAGAAAGATACGTTGAAATACTAACCTCTGCACCAATGAATGTGACCTTTCTTGGGGAAATAGGGATTTTCTTTGGAGATGTTATGCGTTAAATTGAGGAAGGCACACTGGAGTAGGGTGGATTCTAATCCTACTCTCTTTTCAGTGGCATTTTATTAAAGAGGAAGACAGACACAGAGACAGTGATACACGTGGGGAAGACAGCAAGTCAGGATCCCTCTGCAACCCAAGGAATGCCAAGAAATGCCTCGGATCCCAGAAGTGGAAAGAAACAAGGAAAGATTTTTCCTTACAGTATACAGAGACAGAGGATAGTCCTAATGATGCCCTGAATTCAAACTTCTGGCCTCCAGTGCTGTGAAAAAAGGAATTTCTGTTTGCAATTCCCTCCACTTGTAGTATTTGGTTATAGTAGCTTGGGAAACTGCCACAACCAGGTACATTCCTTGTCCAGGCACATTGCTGCTTGACCACCATCAAGGTTCTGTCATTAAAGAAGGAGTGTCTGCCTCAGGGAGGTTAGCTGGAGGTGGTTTCTTGGGAGGTGACATCCCTGGGCATAGTGACATAGTTAAGAGATTTGTTTCTGGTGCCAGACTGACTGAAACTCAGCTGCCACTTAGTCACTGTGGGATCTCAGCCCACGACTAAACTCTCTGGATTCAGTTTCCTTGATATGCAAGTTTGAGGCCAAGTGCAAGCACTCTTTTCTTTAACATCACAGTTTTCCTGAGAGCAGGCACTGCTTTAATATTTCTCTCAGGAAGATAGAAAGGGGGCAGGGGGCATAGGATATGAAAGCCTGGAAGCTGTGAATAGGAAGAAAACCATCCTTGGAATCCTCAAGGCAGGGAATGGGGCTTGTTCACATATGTATCCCTGTCCCTAGAGTTCTGGGCCAAGTCACTATATGTAAATTTACCAAACAGCAAATTACTAATTTAAATGAGTTGCCACTTGGCTAACTTGCTGATTTTTTGATGCACTAAGAACACGTTTTATTAAGCCTTTATAAATTTTATAGCACTTGGTTTTGCTGACACCTGCGATGGGCAATGCCTGTGGAGGAAGTTTTGTGTATCTTGAGTTTCAGTTTCCTTGAAAACAATCAATATCCAGGATTTTATATATGTTTGTTCCTCTCTTCCAATGAGTAGTCTATCTGAGTACATGCCAAGATAAAAATTTGGGAGGTCCACTCACTGTGGAAAGGAGAAGGAGAAAACAAACGTGGGGAGCACCAGTGATCTGTGCACCAGTGTCAATCACATGCCAAACCCGGGTGTAGATTCAGGTGGTCTGGCTCCCAGCACAGA
>NW_006922444.1:437847-448336 GCF_000298275.1 Orycteropus afer afer
TTTCCATTTTTAAAAAGCAGAAATCAAGAGAGTCATTTTAAAATTTTACTTGCAAAATCACTTTTCACAACTTAATTAAAAAATCTGCATGCTTTTTATAGTGGTTGAGTTTAATTAGAACTAGAGAAGTGAAGTCATATTCAATGTGTTGATCTTCACAGATTAGGAAATAAAATCAGCCTTTTCTGACAAACTTTATAACTTTAGGTGCATAAACAGTTTTCTACCATGATGTTTAGCAGATGTTGTTTCCTATAGCAACCATTCATAGATTCACCTTTAAACATCTATTTTCCTATGTTTCCTTATCAGATATTTCAATATTAAAAACGCTGCCAGACAGACCTTCACAGAAACTCAACTTCATGATGATGTGTTACAAAGTAAATTTGGGTTTAACTAAAACTTTGGAGATTTTATGTAATATTTGCTAAACTTCTTTCGTGTATTTCTTTCTGTTCAAAGGATGATAATTAATTCAGCTTCTGCATTCTTGAAAGCAACTGTGTCAAATATATTATCTTAAAATCTCTCATGAAAATTTTGCTATGAGTCATAGTTGTAACTTGTGGCAATCTTGTTTCAACTCTAATTTCAATCAAGACTGAATCAATAATTTTTGTGACCAACATTTGTGCAGAGTGTGTCTAATTTTACAAAAAACTCTTTGGCTTTGGAAAACCTTTTATTGTAGGAACATTTCAAACATATACAGATGTGATTAAGGCAGTACAATGAACTCCCTTGTACTCAACATCCAGGTTTAATAACTATCTATTCGGAGTGAATTCTGTTTCATCCACACAGGGCATCTCAACTGCAGCACTGTTGACATCTTGGGTCAGATAATCCTTTGTTACAGGGGGCTTCCATGTGCATGGCAGGATATTTTGCAGCTTCCTTGGGTTTCACCTCTGCACCAATAGCACCTGCACGCCCATTCCTCCCCTCCTCCCCACTAAGTCAGGTTGTGAGAACTGAAACATCCCCAGACATTCCTAAATATCTCCTCGGGACAAATTACACCCAGTGGAGAGCTATTGATTTATAATCTTGTCCACAACAAAGGCAAAGAGAAGTAATATTTTGGTTTCCTGATACTTGTCCCTATTCCTGTCTCATCCTTTTGAGTAGTGACATTTTCTATAAAGCCACATGCTTGACCTCACGATAAGCAGGAGTTACATCCAATTAACCTCTGCAAAGCCTAGAGCCCCATACAGAGTAAGTGCCCTGGGAACAGTGGGTGAATTTAATTGATTCATATATTCTGTTTATTTCTGAAGTTGCTCCCTACAAGGAAGTCTGAGATTTTTAGTAACCAGGTACTGCTTCCCCTGAGGAAAGCTCCCTGATCAGGAAGGGGAAAAGGGTATGGCTCTTTGGGGACCTATCTTCCCTCACCTGACCATCACACCTTCTCCCCAGTGTCTCTGGCGCAGTTTCAACTCAAGGCTAAGCTGCCAGAATACTTATTTCTCTGTAGAGCACCTGGGAGGCAAAGCGAAGGGAAATCTCCTTTGTTCTTGTTTTATATGGGGTGGAATTGAGACCCCAGTGGCTTAGTTTCAGCGTCCTGAGTCTGAGGCTGCAGGGGGAACAGATTCTCAGCCTTGTGACTCTGGCAAGGCAGGTATTTTGGTTGGATGGTTCTTGATGGGTTTACTGGGAAACATGGGTGAGCCTGAGATGGGGGTGTATTCAGAGGATAATTTGCATTTCTGTTGTCAGAATAGAACATGTAACTGGTGATAACAGCAAAGCCATGGAGACACTGGGATGAGTTTTTGTTTTGTGACCATGTGCTTCTTTTGCATGCAATGGTTATTATTATGCTCTGAAAGCAGTGAGAGTGTGGCAAGGAGCACATGGCACTTTACAAAGTACTCTGTCCAGCCATTGATTGGGCACCCAGTGGGAGAAAGCGCAGTGGGAGGCATGGGAGAAGACATGTTCTTGGGCCTGGGGGGAGTGTTGTTCCTTCAGTATTTACTGAAATTCTACAGTGTACCTAGAACTGTGCTAACAAGACAAGGGAAGATATATACCCAACGTTGACCCAGAAATGCATTCACTTTATGTACATTACCAGCTGCCGAGCTGATTCTCACTCATGGGGACCTTGTGTGTGTCAAAAGAGCAATGTGACTATAGGGTTTTAAGCAGCTGATTTTTCAAAAGTAGATCACCAGGCCCTTCTTCTGAGGCACCTTTGGGTGGAATCAAACGCCCAACCTTTGGTTAGCAGAAAGTGCATTATCTATTTGCATCCCTCAGGGATCCTTATCTCCATGATCTGAATGCTATTTGTGGCAGACACTTCAGTAGGCAGTGTGGTGGTGAGTAAGATGTATCTCTGTCCTCAGGAAACTCACAGTCCAATGGGGCAGATGACCACATTAAACAGTTATAGTTCATTGTGTTAAGTGCTACGCTTCTACAATGCCCTGAATGAAGAGGAACCACTGACCATAAGAGCCCATGAATTGGAGAGATGGATTTCCCATCTCGGAGAAGAATCCAAGGCAGTATGGAGGTTGGGAAACTAACATCTTGGAATGGGGCTGGGAGTAGGATTTAGGACATTTCCCTATGAGGTAGATATTGCCATCTCCATCGTATGGTGAGAAACCTGAGGCCCTGAAATGTTAAATCACTTTCTAGGTTTCAGATAGCTATTACATGAAGAATCTTGGATGTGAACCCTGGAGTCCAGACTCCTAGCAGTTCTTCCTTCCATCAATGGCTTCTTGATAAAATTTCCCTGTTGACATGGGCATTTAGGGCTGTTCTCTGCCCTCTCTTGCCATCCTGTAATTATGAACTCTACCAGTGATTTCCTTCTGAGTGTTGGTTCTTAATCACCTGAGCCTGTCCCAATCACTCAAGGGAGGAAGCTTGTGGTGTGAGTGGAAGTCATCTGGGTCCTGGTCTTAGGTCTGCCTGGAGTCACTGTATGAGCAGCAATTCTGATACACGCAGACCTCAGCCACCTTGGCCAAACCCTATTGGAACTCAGCATGGACTGGATGGTTTGCAAATCACTCAGTTAGCAACCGTGGTGACGCTCTGAGGTGTCTGCAAGGTTCGGCTGTGGGGAAGGATGTGTCAGAGCATTAGTGGGCACTGAAGGGTGGTTTGGACATTTGTGGTTATTGGGGGCATACATATGAAAGAAATAAAGGCACCAGTAAGAAGAATAATTGTGTAGGGACTGAGCTAGACCCTTAGAAAGGGAACGTCATTAAGTGGCCAAGTGTGGAAGGAGAGAATTAGGAGGAGAAACAGAGGTAAGATGGGCCAATGAATATCAAGAATGCTAATATGTAAGCCTTGGAAGCAGAGGGAAGGGGGATGGGAAAAAGCTGCAAGTAAAAGACAGTTAAAACTTCCAAAGACAATAGGAAAACGTTGAAATTGGACACAGTAATGCTGTTCTGGCTGCTCCACATGGTACAATGAGGCATTAACCCACTATTAGATTTCTTCTTTGGTGGTACATTTCAATTAGTCCAATATTTACCTACAAAGTGATTTTACTTTCCAGTTGAGTAGCATTCCCAATGATTCCCCATCATCTACAGGTTATACCCAAAGTCCATAACAGCCATCTACTGGTCCCAGACTAACTCCAGCTTTATTTTTCATTATTTTTCCTTTTACTCCAACACACATGATGCATTTCCACAGATTTATACTTACTCTTCTAAGACATTTGACTGCTAACCAGAGGGCTGGCAGTTCAAACCCAACAGCCACTCCTTGGAAGGAAGGATGGGCAATCTACTTCCATAGTGATACTGCCTTGGAAACCCAAGGAGGGGTCGCTATGAGTCGGGTCTGACTCGACGGCATATGACAACAACTTCTGCCTCCTCAGACTGCTCCTTTCTTCTTCTACATATAACTAACTCCTACTAATCTTTTGATGTCACAAATTTCTAAGATATGGATTATTACATAATTCGCCAACTCATTTCAATGAAGGAGTCTCTTGTTCTGTATCATTTCAGGTTACCTCACTCAGATTACTACTACATCCTGGCAGTGACTTCATGGCTGACATACACAATGTGACTGAATTCATTTTTCTGGGATTTTCTCCAAATCTGGAGGTGCAGAGAGTTTGCTTTGTGATATTTTTGCTCTTGTACACAGCAGTTGTGCTGGGGAATCTCCTCATTGTGCTCACTGTCATGATGAGCAGAAGTCTTGCTTCCCCCATGTACTTTTTCCTCAGTTCCCTGTCCTTTGTGGAGATCTGCTACTGCTCTACTACAGCTCCCAAACTTATCTCAGACTTGCTGGCTGAAAGGAAAGCCATATCTCTGTGGGGCTGCATGACACAGCTTTTCTTCATGCACTTCTTTGGTGGCACTGAGATTTTTCTGCTCACTGTGATGGCTTATGACCGCTATGTGGCCATCTGCAAGCCCCTCAACTACACCACCATCATGAACCAGCAAGTATGTGCTGTCCTGGTGGGAATAGCATGGTTAGGAGGCTTTGTGCATTCCCTTGCCCAAATCCTCCTCATCATCCACTTGCCCTTCTGTGGCCCCAATGTGATCGACCACTATTTCTGTGACCTGCTTCCTCTGCTCAAACTTGCCTGCTCTGACACATTCCTCATTGGTCTGCTGATTGTTGCCAATGGGGGGACCCTGTCTGTGATCAGCTTTGTGGTTCTTCTAGCCTCCTATGTTGTTATCCTGTGCCATCTGAGGACCCGAAGCTCTGAGGGGCGGTGGAAGGCCCTCTCCACCTGTGGGTCCCATATTACTGTGGTGATCTTGTTCTTTGGACCCTGCATCTTCATCTATCTGAGGCCTTCTACCACTCTGGCTGCAGACAAGATGGTGGCCATGTTCTACACAGTGATCACCCCTCTCCTCAACCCTGTCATCTACTCTCTGAGAAATGCTGAAATGAAGAAGGCCATGAAGAAGCTGTGGATGAGGACAATGAAACTGGATGAGAAATAGAGACTGAGTATTGGCTCCTTGGGTTTAGAATGATGCTGAGTCCAAAAGGAAAACTTGGGAAAGTTATAATGGGCTGAGAGAAACAAGTGTACAGCCCTTGTTAGTTCTAGGTTTACTCTAGCCCATAACTCTAGCTTTATCTTCAAAAAGCTTATTTTATATTCTCTTATGTATATACCATAACTTAACTAGTAATTTTTCTGTTGTTACATGTTTAGGTATAATTTTTTACTACTATAAATAACACTGTGGCAAATATTCTCGAATAGAAATCTTTAATTATACTTTTGGTTTTTTTAGTCTCACTTCATATAGTGAGTTTACTGTGTTAAAGATTTTGATAGATAGTGTTAAATTGATTCCCAGAATGGTTGTGACAATTTCCTTTCCCTGTCAGAGTACTCTCTACAGAATGGAGTACTGTCATTAAGTTTTTTTCCTTTTCTTTTTGGATTAGAAATAGAATATTTACATAGACAAAGTGTCTTCCCCACCCAACCAAACCAAACCATTCCTGTCCAGTTGACGCCAACTCATGGCAGCCCACGTGTTGCAGGGTAAAAGTGTGCTCCATAGGGTTTCAAGGCTGCGATCTATCAGAAGCAGATCCCAGGTCTTTCTTCTGAAGCACTTCTGGGTAAATTCAAACTACCAGCCTTTTTGTTAACAGTTGATCAATTAGCTATTTGTGTGCCTATGGACTCCATAATACCTCCTCACTAGAGAAAACTGTAACTTTACCATAGAGGAAACTGGAAAACACAACTCAAACAGTGGATCAAGGTTGTAAAGGATACTGAATACTTCCTAATATAATGTTGTTGAGTCAGGTCCAACTCATAGCAACATCTCCTTGGGTTTCTGAGGCGGTATCACTATGGAAGTAGGTTACCCAATCATCCTTCTGAGGAGTGGCTGGTGGATTTGAACCATCAGCCTTCTGGTTAGCAGTCAAGTGCCTTAGGCACTATGCCACCAGAGGTGATATTCTAGCCAAAAATATATAACCTGAGTCTAATCTATAAAATATTAGGCAAACCTAAATTGAAGGACATTTGCAACAGATTACTGGTCTATATGCTTGGCTACTAACTGAAAAATTGGCAGTTTGAATCTACCTAGAGGCACCTCATAAATAGGCCTGGTGATGTATTTCTGGATGATCACAACCATGGAATGCCCTAACAATTCAGTTTTACTTTGAAACCCATGGGTTGCAATTTGTTGGACTGGCTTCGACTAGTATTTGCTTGTTTTTTAACTCTTGAAAAGTGTCAAGGTCATGAAAGACAATGAAAGATTGAAAAACTATTTCAGATTGAAGGAGTGATTTGGGATTGGATCAGGGCATTAGTGGGCCAAAAGTTCTGTAGAGCAGATAATGGAGATGCATCATTGCTAGTTTCCTGATTTTGATAATTGTACTGTACTATGTCAGGGAATGTCTTTGGTTTTAGGAATTACTCACTGAAGGGTCTAGCAGTAAAGAGACATTATGTTGAACACTTAGCTTAGCCATTTCAGAAAAAAAAAATCTATTAAGAGAATGAGTGATAAGAAAAATGTAGCAAAACACTAACATTTGTGATATGGATTAAGAGTATATAGAATTTTTGTACTATTATGGTATATTTTCATAACTCATAAATTGTTTTAAAATATTGTTGTTTTTGTTAAGCTCCATCAAGTCCGTTCTGACTCATAGCAACCTCATCTATGTACAACAGAACAAAACACTGCCTAGTCCTGTGCCTTCCGCACAATCCTTACTGCGCTTGAGCGCATTGTTGCAGCCACTGTGTCAATCCATCTCAATAAGGATCTTCCCCTTTTTCACTGACCCTCTACTTTACCAAGCAATTTTAAAATGCAAAGTTAAATACACTTGACAAATGTGATATGCATCTCATGGTCTAATTTTTATTTTTTCAACTTATTTATTTACTCATTAAATGAAGATGATGTTTCCATGTTTAACTGGCTTTGAATCTCATGTACAACATTTTCAATATTTAAAGACTTTACATTTATATATAGTAAAATCTACCAACTTTTTCTTTTGATTATTTTCATTGTTTTATGCTCAGAATATCCCATACCATTAGTTACTTTAGTAAAGTTTCGAAGGATCAATCAGCTGAAAAGGTATATGTGAAAAGTTTTATTTCCTTCATTTTCTCATTTGTCCTGTCCTTTGTCCCATGTTCTTACCAAATAAGCATTTTTAATCAGTCAGGAAAAGGCCAGGAACTGACTGTGAAACAGACCATCACTGCCTCATATGCAAGTTCAATTTGAAGGTGAAGAAAATAAAAACAAGTTCAGAAGAGACAAAGTGCACCAGTGAGTGTATTCCACCAGAATTCAGAGACCATCTTGAGAATAGATTTGATGCACTGAATGGTAATGACGGAAGACCAGATGAGTTGTGGGAAGTAATCGAGTTTGTCATACACAAAGAAAGCAAAAGTCATTAAAAAGACAAGAATGAAAGAAAGTACCAAAGTGGATGTTATAAGAGATTCTGAAACTTGCTCTTGAACATGTTGTTGTTGTTGTTGTTATGTGCCGTCGAGTTGGACCCAACTCATAGCGACCCCTCCTTGGGTTTCTGAGGCAGTATCACTACAGAAGTAGATTGCCCAACCTTCCTTCTGGGGAGTGGCTGGTGGGTTTGAACCACCAGCCTTCTGGTAAGCAGTCAAATGCCTTAGGCACTATGCTACCAGAGCTCCCTTGCAAACATTATACTGAATGAAAGAAATCAAACACAAAAGAAAAAATATTGTATAATCCCATTTCTATGAAATATCTAGAAGAAGCAAAGGTACAGAGACAAAAGTTTATTGTTAGTTACTATGGGATGGGGAAGAGGGAATGAGAATTTGCTTAAGAAATACTGAGTTTCTATTTGAGGTCCTGAGAAACCTTTGGACATGGACATTGGTGCTGGTAGCACAGCATGTTTAATGTAATTAATGTTATTGAATTTTATACCTAAAAATGGTTAAGATAGTGTGTTAGACTGGGTTCTATAGAGAAACAAAACCAGTAAAGCTTAGAGAGAGAGAGAGAGAAAGAGAAATTTATCTTAGGAAAATGGCTCACACACTTATAGAAGCTGGCAAGTCCCAAGTTCTTGGATCAAACATCAAGCTCGAGGCTTTTCCCGACTCACACAGCTGCAGAGGCTGATGAGCTCAAAGCTGGCAGGCAGTCTACTGGCTATTGACTCCAAAGAATGACGAATCCAAGATTTCCAGGCCAAACATAGAGTAGCTAAAGAAAATGGATGAAATGATGAAGTAAAAGAGCTGAAGAGACGATTTCAAAGTTGATTCGAGACCAAGTAAAATGTTTTAATGAAATGTGCAAAAACATGAGTTAGAAAACCAAATGAGAGGGACACACAGAATTTCTTAAACAGAAAGAACTGAAGAAAAAGTCAAGCCCTGAGTTGCAAAGGATTCTATGGGCAAAGTACTATGGACTGCCAGAAGAAGGAACAAATCCTCCCTGGAAGAAGTGCAGTTGGAATGCTCCTTGAAAACGAGAATGGCCAGACTTCGCCTCACCTATTTTGGTCATGTGGTCAGAAGGGACCAGTCCCTGGAGAAGGATGCCATGCTTGGTAAAGCGGAGGGTCAGAGAAAAAGGGGAAGAGCCTCAGTGAGTTAGACAGGCACAGTGGCCACAATGACGGGCTCAAGCACAGCAAACACTGTGAGGATGGAGCAGGACAGGGCAGTGTTTTGTTCTATTGTACGTAGGGTCGCTATGAGTCACAATCGACTTGATGTCACCTAACAACAACAATGTGGGCAAAATATTGAATAGCATAGGAAGCAGCAAAAGAAGGTGAAGGAATAAACACAGTCACTGTACCCAAAATAAGTGGTTAATGTTCAACCATTTCAGAGTTAGCATATGATCAAGAACTGATGGTACTGAAAGAAGAAGTCCAAGTTGCACTGAAGGCACTGGTGAAAAACTAAACTTCAGAAATTGTTGGAATTTCCATTGAGAATCTTCAATAAATGTATGCAAAGTTGGAAGTGCTAAGTAGTCTATGTCAAGAGACTTGGAAGACAATTACCTGGCCAATCGACTGGAATATACCAATGTTTGTGCCCATTTCAAATAAAGACCATTCCACAGAATGTGGAAAGTACTGAATATCATTATTATCACACACAAGTAAAGTTTTGCTGAAGATAATTCAAAAAGAGTTGTAGCAGTACATCAACATGAAATAGCCAGAAATTTAAGCTGGACTGAAAAGAGGACATGAGATAAAGGATATCATTGCTGATATCAGAGAGATCTTGGCTGAAAGCAAAGAATACCAGAATGATGTTTACCTGTATTTTATTGGCTATACAAAGACATTCAACATTTAAATTTTGGATAGCATTGTGAAGAATGGGCATTTGAGAACACTTACTTGTGCTCATATAGACATAGATTAAGAGGCAGCCATTTGAACAGGATAAGGACATACTGCATGGTTTAAAACCAAGAAAGATGCCCACCAGGGCTGTATTGTTTTACTATACTTATTCAATCTGTATGAGCAAATAATCTGAAAAGATGGATTATATGAAGAAGAATGTGGCATCAGGATTGGAGGAAGGCTCATCCTATGATATGTAGATGCCATAACCTTGCTAGCTGAAAGTGGAGAGTCTCTGAAGATTAATGACTACAACCTTAGTATGGTTTGCAGCTCAACATAAAGAAAACACAAATCCTCACAACTGGATCTATAAGCAACATTATGATAAATGGAGAAAATGTTGAAGTTGTCAAGGATTTAATTTTACTAAATTCACAATTCATACCCGTGAAAGCAGCAGACAAGAAATCAAATGATGTATAGCATTGGGTAAACTTCTGCAAAGGATCTCTTTCTTCTTTTTTAATTTTCATTGTGATTTGGATGAAAGTTTACAGAGCAAATTCATTCTCCAGACAGCAGTTCATACACATTTTGTCTCATGACATGGACTGCAATTCCCCACAATGTAACAGCTCTTTTCCCACTTCATCCTTGTAGTTACCTCTTCTCTGTGTCTTTCCCTCCCATGCACTTCTGCTTCCCCCTCCCCAGCTGTCTCCCTAAGCAAACACTGCACTTTTGTTCTCCCATGACTGATCACTCCAAGGAGTGTATCTACCTGATGTAAATGTTTACCCCATATGCCTGTCTATTGCTTGGCTGGAAGCCATGGAGGTTGAGTTCAGTTTCATACCTGAAGGGTAACTAGGGACCATAGTCTCAAGGGGCTCACCAGGCTCTATCAGATCAGCAAAACTGGTCTTTTTTGTTTTGTTTTTATGATTTTGAGTTTTGTTCCACATTTTTCTCCCACTCTATCCACGATCTCTTGCAGCAATCCCCTTCCGAGTGGTTGACAGTGGTAGCCAGGCACCATCTAGTTCTTCTGGTCTCATGATCATATAGGCTTAGGATCACATGGTATATCGGTCCCTTGGACTAATTG
>NW_006922444.1:448591-451076 GCF_000298275.1 Orycteropus afer afer
TTGAACCGCCAGCCTTCTGGTTAGCAGTCAAGTGACTTAGCCACTATGCTACCAGAGCTCCTCAATTGCCTCATATGCATGCTAAAGCTGGGCAATGAATAAGGAAGATAAAGGAGAATGGATGCATTTGAATTACGGTGTTAGTGAAGAGTATTGAATATACTGCCAGAATGAACAAATCAGTCTTGGAAGAAGTAAATCCAGAATGTGCCTTACAAGTGAAGACAGCAAGACTTCATCTCCCATACTTTGAACATGTATTCAGAAGGGACCAGTCCCTGAAGAAAGACATTATACTTGGTAAGGTAGAGGGTCAGTGAAAAAGAGGAAGACCATTCACAAAATGGATTGACATAGTGGCTGCAACAATGGGCTCAAACATGGCAACACTTGTGAGGATGGTGTATGGCCAGGCAGTGTGTTTTGCTCTGTTGTGCATTGGTTCACTATGAGTTGAGGCCAACATGATGGCGCCTAACAGCAACTCAGTTTTTTGTTACTTTTACTATATGTGAGGTGTTGGAAAGAAAAGTTGAAAGACTCCTATAGCATTTAAAGTTATGTGTCAATTTGGCCGGGCCTGGTTTTCAGTGGCTGGGCAACCCCATGATGAAACTGGTAATCAACTCCGTGGTTTGATCTACTGTGAGCAGCTGAGTAGCTGCCTTAGGAATGTGGTCTGCTTCCAGTATATAAGAAGATTTGATGAAGGTGTCTAGCTTTTGGCATATCTAGATCCTGCATTTGGCTGTCTTCATTTCAGTGGCCTGCCAGGTTGTCCGCTGATCTTGGGACTGTTAATGGACTTGAAATAGTGGCCTGCCATGCTTTTGATAATTTTGGGACTCTGCCATTTTACTTGTCGACCTTGGGTTTATCAGCCTCAGCAGCCAGCAGCTGTCTGAGTTAAGAGAAGCCTCTAGCTCCGGTTAGAGCTCTGCAAGAGGCAGAGTTGAAACCCAAGGCTGAAAGGCCTTCACACAGCCCCTAGAATTGGCACTTTGAACTCAGACTCCTAGCCTCCTAAACTGTAAGAGAATAAACCCCTGTTTGTTAAAGCCATACATTTGTGGTGTTTTTTGTTAGAGCAGCACTAGATGACCCAAACAATGTGCAACATAAATACAGTGAGATCAGTAGGGTTGGTGTCACCTAAAGCAGTAACTCATAGTGACCCTCCCCCCATGGGCCTCCTCCCATACTAGACCATATAGGATTTTTAAAAATTTTTGCATTTTAAGTGTACTTTTATTTAACCTTTGACATAATGAAATTCATCAAAGGAGTAAATGAGCAATTGCATGTTTCTGCAGAAGTGCTTTCTGATTGTTATAATAAATTTTAAAAAGATTAAATGTAAATAAAAATGTGCATGGTTATTTGCTCAGTTAAATATGCAAATTTAAGATTATATTGAAATTAAAAAATTTTTATTGAAGATTAATCACATAGACTCTCTCTTCCTCTTAGTACTGGGTTGAATCCAAACCAAAACAACAGTTCCTCTCAAGTAGTTTCAGAATCATGGTGACCCCAAGTGCTGCAGAGTAGCAGGATAGAACTGCACTCTAAAGGGTGTTTTTTTTTTTTTTCTCTTCTTTTCCAATGGCTGTGACATTTTGGAAGCAGATCACCAGGCCTTCTGAGACACCTCCTGGTACTTTTGAACTATTAGTCTTTATGTTAGTAGCCCAGCACGTATTCATTTGTGTCACTAAGGGACTCCTACTAAGTTTAATGATATCCCCAAAAAGTCATGTCTACCTAGAACATGTGGACATGACCTTATCTGGAAATAGGGTCTTTGTAGATGTAATTAGTTAAGATGAGATCATGCTTGATTAGGGTTGGCCCTAAATCTACTGACTTCCTTATTTATTTATATGCTTTTTTTTTTTTTTTTTTTAAACTGTGATTTGGGTGAAAGTCTACAGAACAAATTTGTTTTCCATTCACAGTTCATACACATTTTGTTTTGCAGTCCCTAAAATGTAACAGCTCAATTCCCACTTCCTCTCTGTGGTTACCTTCTTCCCTTGTCCTTCTTTCCTGTGCAGTCCTGCCCTCTGAGCTGTCTGTGCAGATACTGCCCTTTTGATCTCCCATGGCTGATTGTTCTAAGGATTGTACCTACCTGGTGTAGTTGTTCACCTCTTGTTGTTGTTAGGTGCCGTCGAGTCATTTCCGACTCATAGCAACCCCATGCATGGCAGAATGAAACACTGCCCAATCCCACGCCAGCTCCATGATCCCTGCTATACTTGAGGCCATCATTGCAGTCACTGTGTCAATCCATCTAGTTGAAGGCCTCCCCCCCTTTCATCGACCCTCCACCCTACCAAGCATGACATCCTTCTCTAGGGAATGGTCCCTTCTGACAACATGACCAAAATAGATGAGACGAAGTCTGGCCTTTCTCACTTCCAAGGGGCATTTTGGGTGCACTTCCTCCAGGACAGATCTGTTAGTTCTTTTAGCAGTCCAT
>NW_006922444.1:453868-484676 GCF_000298275.1 Orycteropus afer afer
GGCCTTTTCCTTCTTCCTAGTCTGTCTCAGTCTGTAAGCTGGGCTGATACCTGTGTACTATGTGCATCCTGCTGTGTTTGAAACACCAGTGGCTCAGCCTCAAAATTCACATTAACACGTCACCATGGTAGGACAAACCTACAGACAAGTTTGTGTCCCTTACCACCCTTACCTGGGTTCCTGTGGCTGACCCCTCCTCTGTCCGGATTCCTGGGCCTTTTAATCTCCATTCTCCTGCTCTCTCACCCTGCTACTTTGGGCTTGCCTGAGTTCCCTCTGATCACCTGAATCCCTGTGGCTGACACACTTATAGAAGCTGGCAAGTCCCAAAATTCTTGGATCAAACGTCAAGCTGGAGGCTTTTGCCAACTCACGCAGCTGCAGGGGCTGACAAGCTCAAGGTTGGCAGGCAGTATACCGGCTGTTGACTCTGATGAATGACAAATCTAAGATCACCAGGCTGAATAGTGGATTGTTTGCTCATGGACAGTTATAAGCAACACAACAGGATCCAGATCCACCAAAGAGTCCACTTTCCAGTTTAGGGACTTCATATTTTCAGGTCCTTCACCTTTGCTTCTCCCTCTTTCTGGCAATCTCCTCCTCCAGATATCATCCTGGCTTATTTTCTCGTTTCTCTCAGGTTACTTCTTTGGAAAGTTCTTTCACTTATAGAAGCTGACAATTCCCAAGTTCTTGGATCAAACATCAAGCTGGAGGCTTTTCCTGACTTGTACCACTGCAGGGACTGAGGAGCTCAAGGTTGGCAGGCAGTATACTGGCTGTTGACTCCAACGAATGACGAATCCAAGATCTCCAGGCCATATGGTGGATTGTTTGCTCATGGACAGTTGTAAGCAGCACAACAGAATCCCAGTCCACAGAAAAAGTGTTCACCTCTTAGCCCTGTCTATTGTTTGTATGGAAGTTAAATCATGGGAGTGAGTTCAAGTCCAAGTTTAGTGGGTGACTAGAGGACATACTTTTGAGGGTTTTGCCAGTCTCTATCAGACAATGAATCAGGAAGACCAAAGAAGAGTTGATGGTTTTGAGTTGTGATGTTGGCAAAGAATACTGAAAGTACCACGGACTGCCAGAAGAACTAATAAATCTGTCCTAGAAGAAGTCCAGAATGCTCCTTGGAAGTGAAAATGGCCAGACTTCATCTTACCTACTTTGCTCATATTAATAGGGACCACACCCTGGAGAAGGGGATGCTTGGTAATGTGGAAGGTCAGTAAAAAACGGGAAGGCCCTCAATGAGATAGACTGATGCAGTGGCTGCAACAATGAGCTCAGGTATATCAAGTATTGTGAGGCTGACACAGGACTGGGTGGTGTTTCATTCTGTTGTACCTAGGATTGCTATGAGTTGGATATGACTCGATGGCATCTCACAACAACAACAACAACAACAACAACAATCAGGCCAGTAAGCCTGATCTTTTTTATAATTTTGAGTTTTGTTCTATGTTTTTCTTCCACTTTATCCAGGATCCCCATTTCTGATCCTTTCCCAAGTGGTTGGCAATAATCACTGGGCACCGTCTAGTTCTTCGGGTCTCAAGGTCAGGTAGGCTGAGGTTCACATGTAGACCATATAGAATTCTTAGTAATGTTATGAATTTTAAGTATAGAATAAAAGTGATAAATATAGTTTAAAATTGTCTAAATGTAATATTTTTTAGTTTGTTTGAATATTAACTACAAAATTGTTTTAGAAAATCTCTCTACACTGAAATAGAACATTCTTAGGAACTGAGTGGAAACTTTTTTTAAAAAAAATTTTCTACTTCTTTTTCTGTTATTACTACTTCATTCTCAAGAAAGCTATTGATATTTATTCACAAATACTAATTACCACAATATTGTAGCTAATACACCAGAAAATTTGCCAAAATGAGCAACTATAAAACAAGGGCAACGAAAACAACAGCAAGAGTTTGCAGACAAAGCCATGGGATTTGAAGTGATACTGTGAATTGGATGATTATGACAGCCTTGACTGGAAGGCATTAGAAATTTCAAAAATAAATTAGCATGGAGTTTTAGCCTTGTAGGTATATAGATATATGTCAGCTGGGGTTCCAAAAAATTTTTTGTTGTTACAACTAACTCCATGGCTATTTTAATAAAAAATTAATAAATTTCTGGTGAAACAATGCACAAAAAATTTATAGATAGTCATTTTGATGTCACTCGTGATAGTGTCACATGGTGTGGCTGGCATATGCCACATCCTCCTAACTATTCTACTGCTTAAGTGTAGTGTGTTATTATTTAGTAGAGTACATCTTAAATGTGGATTGTAACAAATTGTAGATAACATTGAGAAGAATGGGAATTCCAGAACACTTAACTGTACTCATAAGGAACCTGTACATAGATTAGGAAGCTATCGTTTGAACAGAACAAGGGGTTACTGCATGGTTTAAAATAAAGAAGGGAGTGTGTCAGGGTGGTATCCTTTCACCATAATTATTCAATCTGTATGCTGAGCAAATAATCTGAAAAGCCAGACTATACGAAGAGGAACATGACATCAGGATGGAGGAAGACTCGTTAACGACCTGAGATACACAGATGACACAACTTTGCTTGCTGAAAGTGAGGATGACTTGAAGCACTTACTGATGAATATTGAAGACTATAGTCTGCAGTATGGATTACACCTCAATATAAAGAAAACAAACATCCTCACAACTGGACCAATAAACAACATAACAATAAATGGAAAAAAGATTGAAGTTATCAAAGATTTCGTATTACTTGGTTCTACTATCAACACCAATGGAAGCAGCAGTCAAGAAATCAGAGGCGTATTGCACTGGGCAAATCTGCTGCAAAAGACCCCTTTAGAGAAGAGCAAAGATGTCTCTGAAGACTAAGGTGCACCTAACCCAAGCCATGGTGTTTTCAGTTGCTTCATATGCATGTTAAAGCTGAACAATGAAAAAGGAAAACTGAAGAAAAGTTGATGCTTTTGAGTTGTGGTGTTGGCGAAGAATACAAGTATCATGGGCTGCCAGAAGAATGAAGACATCTGTCTTGGAAGAAGTGCAATGGGAATGCTCCTTGGAAATGAGAAAGGCCAGAATTCATCTCAACTACTTTGGTCATGTTCTCAGAAGGGACCATTCCCTGAAGGATATCATGCTTGATAAAGTGGAAGGTCTGCAAAAAAGGGGAAGACCCTCAAGGAGATGGTTTGACACAGTGGCTGCAACAATGGACTCAAGTATAGCAAGGATTGTGAGACTGGCACAGGACCGGGCAGTGCTTTTTTCTGTTGTACACAGGGTCGCTATGATTCGGAGACAACTCGATAGCACCTAACAACAACAACAGCAGCAGCAGCAGTAGCATCAACAGCAATAACAACAACACCTATCAGTTATGGATCCCTAGTCTTTCTGAAGGCCCTGCATGTAAAAACTGTGAGCTGATAATTTGTGGTTAAATGCTTAGAATTTAAAGAGTGAGCAGCTATAAGCCTGCTTTATTGAGTATTTGGAGAGAGTTGATTTATCTGTAGACCAATACATAGGGCAATTTTGTATAAGTAATTTTTATTTTTTGACTATTTTCCTATTTTCAAAGTGAATGACGTGGACAAGATGATCTCAAAGGACCGTCTGTATCTGGCATTTTCTGATTTAGGTTATGACCCTGAAGCATATGTGTGATTGGCTCATGTCCACTTAGTTAAAGTCTTTCTGGAACCCATGGACATCTTTCATTCAATGCAAGGTGAGAGTAGGGTTAGGACATTTAGAGCCTTTTGAGGATGTGTTTGGTGGGGACGTGGAAGGGATGTGATATTGGAATCTCTTCCATCACTCACTTGAGAATGGAGAGGGAACCTCTGGGGGCCAGAATGAGAGGGGGATAATCAGGAAAGGGCAAGTAGAAGTCCCAGCTTTATAATTGGATTAATTGGAAGATAGGCTTCTTAACCTCTGAATAAACACTTGGGAAGTTGACATTTTCTCTTCTTAGAAAGTCCCCAGACAGGAGATGTTAGAAAAGTTCAGGGAATTCAATTCTCTGATCTCAAGTTTCCATCTCATACACCTTAAATGCTTTTGGCTTCTCAATCCAGTAAGTATTTCCCTCAGTCCTCCTTTTGGTGGGTTTTAGATTAGATTGACCCAGTTCTAGCCCCATGGAATTTTCTTAGTGAAAAAATCATTAAGTGCTAGATTGAAACATTGATGGCATCTGGTAAGACCCATGAGGAAGATTAGTATTTAGGGATATCTTTTATGTGTGAAATAGATTCTGACACAGTTATGTTCACTGAGTCCTTACCATGGATGTGCAGACCCTCACTCAGGGGTTTTCCCTTGCATTGGCTCCTTCCACTGGTGTTTTCCTCTACACATGTTCATGCATGGAGTGCCTTTCTTTGGTTTGCTGAATCTTTCAGGAGATGGGGCAGATCTTACCCATCATCCTGTTCAAAGTCTCTCCTTCCTAGTGAAATGACAAGGGTTTGACCTCTGTGAGGAATCTACTTTATGTCTTGGTTTAGAGCTGAGGTTGTAATCATTCTCACCTAAATCACATCGTCAGTGTGGAATTGTTTGCAGTTTGTTTTCAATCCACTGGTGACTCACACATTTTTCAGGAATGTTCTTTTGAAAAATTCAAGTGGTCTGCCTTAGACATTCTTACATGTTAATTTTTTTGTGAGAAATGAAAATTAGCTCAATCTGAGCCTGAATGGAGATTAGCCTCATAGAAACTCAAATTTTGCTGAGCACCAAGTCTTAAGTTACCAAATTTTAGATCTGTGGAAACCAACTCAGTCTTTACATTTCTTTGATCATTTTGTCTTTAGACTTTGTTAGTGAAATAAGACTGTGTTCCTGGGGTTATAGGGTTATGTGGTACAAATGAATCAGATTTCTGACTACAAAAGACATCCAGCAGAAAAAGCCAAGAATCAAGGCAACAAATAATATTCAAGGTAGGTTTGTTCACTTAGTCTAAAGTGGGGCATGCTTTAGATTTTACTTTCAAAAAGATCTTACGTTTTTAGACTAGATATATGTCCCTAGATGTTTTGCTTCCATGCTATTCATGGCACACCCACAGTTTTACTTTGTCTTTGAAACTGGTGTAGTAGCAGATGGAGGATCAAGGGATCAAACTAAAAACACTAACATCTACTCTGTTCCTACCTCTGTGCTCGGTGCTACATAGGATACCAGAGGCAGTGTCTCTGCTCTCAAAAGCTTACATTCTTTTTGGAGAAATATGACAGATATATGAGTAACAGAATAAATTAGCCCTTGATGACAAAATACAAGAGCTAAGATACCAAGTCTCCAAGACAAATCTTGCAAAGGCTTTTCCCATGGTGGTCCAGTTTTGTTGATTTCTGAAACATTCTATCTTCTGTAGATTCTACAAGGTCTGTCCAGGCTGTCTCAATGGAAATTGTCCCTCAGGCAAGTGGATATCTAAACTTGAACAATATTATTGTTAATTCTCTTATTCTTTCGTTAATTCACTCAGACCTCACTCTTCAACTTTGCTTTACCTTTTGCTATGAACATGGCTGTTTTGTCTCTCCATGTTCGGCCTCCATTTTGGAACCATTGAAACATAGGATTGACAGCAAACTATGAGTCGGGTTTGACTCGACAGCACATAACAACAACAACAACAACAACATGAATCTTCCAGTGCAGTGTCTGCACCAACCAGTTGTATTCCAGATTCTACTTCAGTAAGATGAGGAAGTCAGTCAAGAGGGTCCACAAGTTTCATTTCAATGTTAGTTAATTTATGATGACTCAGTGAAGGAAATTAGGAAGGAGTCACCATCTGACTTCTCTAGTGAAATCATATCTTGGGAAAGATATGGGAGGAAAGGAATGATGGAAGAAGCTTGTTGTTGTTTGTTGTTATGTGCTGTTGAGTTGGATCCGACTCAGAGCGGCCCCTCCTTGGGTTTCTGAGGCAGTATCACTATGGAAATAGATTGCCCCATCTTCCTTCTGAGGAGTGGTTGGTGGGTTTGAACCACCAGCTTTCTGGTTAGCAGTCAAGTGCCTTATGCACTACGCTACCAGAGCTCCCATGGAAGAAGAATTTTTTTTCTTTTAATTTAAAAAATTTTATTGTGATTTAGGTGAAAGTTCACAGAGGAAATTCATTTTTCATACAGAGAAGCCAGATAAATCTTATTTTTCAGAACTTCACAGCACATGTGTTTACAGAACAGAGAAAATGAAATGAGAAACCATTGAGTAGGGGCCAGATTCATTTTAAAGATTGGAAGTATTTTCATAGACATTGTTTGTTGGCTTTGGCTCATCTTATGCTTCTATGTTCATCCTAATTTTCAGTTTCCTTAACTTCAATTGCTGAAAATGTTTGGTTACTCTCCATCTGATGAAAACTCTTACCTGTCCTTCAGAGTTTCTTGTTTTAGCCTCAATAATAATAATAATAATAAAAAGGCAGAATTAAAGTTATTGTAGACTCCACAGGTAAAATGCCATGGCCACTGTCTAATTGGTTTGATGACCTCTGTATGAAGTTATGCTCAAATATTTTCCATTTCTATTCACAGTTTCAAGAAATGTTAGTTTCCTCTTCATTCATTCTAAAATAAGTTTTAGTATTTTATTTTAAAAATTTACATTATAATTTTAACCTTCAACAACCTTGGACAAGGAAAGAATAACTATTTTTAAAATCTGAAAATTAAAGTGGTCCTTGCAACTTCTCTGAGCGGACTTCTCTCACTGACACTCCAAGTCAGAAGCCATTATAGGAATAGAGAGCTTTCCCTTTTGAAACTAAATTTCACAGAAGGTAATAGAGCCATTTTCCTCACTGAGGGTGATGCAGGGCCTTCTAAGATTCCTGTCTTCTTCATCAATATCCTGTTTGTGAAACATTGACTTACAGTATAGTGCTTACTGTAAATGCTGGATTAGCTGGGTATACAGAGGAGTGTGGTGGGGAGGTAAGGGAAGAGCACAATGGTGAGAAGATAATATTAGCCTTAGCTTATAAAGATATGGATGATCACAGAGGTTTAGTCATTTGCCTAAAGCCATACAGCTCATATTTGAAAAGGTATGTAGATATTTCCACTGCACCTCTCACTTTAGCAGAGGTCCTTACATTGGTGGTACAATAAGAATTTCATTTCAGTTTTGTCTTACACCATAAATGACTCTGTAAACTGTGAAACCACCTGGGCTCCCTAACAGGCATAAGACAGAAGTTAAGGGGGGTGGAAGGTGAAGTCAGCAAGTTTCAACCACTGTCCTTGGTGGTGGGGATGGAGGGGAAAATAATGAAGCAGAAACAGGATGCCCTTAGGGTCCGGTGACTAACTGCTGGGTAACAGGTAAGGGCTTTCAGTCTCATTTGTAACATACATAAATCAGAACCCAGAGCACAGCAGGTCTGCACAAAGCAAGCCTGGGTGGCAAGTCTGCTTCCGGCAGCAACAGCCTGTGGCACAGGGGGTTGTGGTTATTGTTAGTTACCTTTGGGTCAGTTCAGACTCAGGCTGACCTTATGGATAAAAGAAGGAAATGTTGCCAGATCCTGCACTATCCCCACAGCGTTTGGTGTGTTTGAGCCCATTGTTGCAGCCGCTATGTGAACCCATCTTGTTCGGCTGACCCTCTCTACTTTACTGGAGTGTGTCATTTTAATAGGGGAAAACAGAGCAAATGAGTAATAGATTATACTCTCATGGTTTGTCATTTGTGTTTAAAATGTCCGAGTCCCTTAAATTCTCAAAAAAGAACTATACAAAAAGTATTTTTATTCCCAGTTTTCCAAAGAAAATTATAGATTTGAGTTTCTGCACTTATTTAATAAGGTCACAAAGCTAGAAAGTGACAGTGCTAGGATTTGAACCCAGGTTCTCTGACTCCAAACCCTGTGTCTGTGTCATTCAGTCACAGTGCTTCAGCCCTTTTCTAACATGCAGAGGACTGGCTGGGACTGCAACCTACCTTCCAAAGTGTGTGAATATCAATTCAGGATATTTTAGGGATTGCTAACAAGCTTTGTTTATCCTGAGGGACTAACCACTCAAAAGGCAATGATTTTGGATTTATGGTGTCTGGTCCCCCTCTGTCTGTCCTCAGAGTTCTCTGTCATGTATGTCTGAATCTCTTTAAGATGATGTTGCTGTAGGAGGCAGGTTTGACATCATCTTCTAGGCCTTCCTTGTGTAGACCTGCTGTGCTCTGGGATTCTGATGTAAGCATTTTATGATAAGCCCATGGAACAGTAGACTGTGCAGTAAAATGAGACTTCCATGTCTTTGACTTGTTTCTTAGCCTTGAACCCTAAGACCATGAGGCAGTCTGTTAAGCCTCACATTTCCCAGTCTCTATACTCACTTCCAAGGATAGAGGCTGAATATTGGCATGTTTGTCCTTTTCCTTCCCTTAGCTTCTTTCTTATGCCTGTTTGTTAGTCTTTCTTAAGCCCAGGTTAGTTTCACTGGCTGCTGAATAATTGGAGCTGGGAAATTCCAGCAATCATTGAAGTTAATCAGTTCCACATTATATTGCAAGGCAAACTTGATATAAAACTCTTGTTATGCAACCAACGTAAGGCACTCTGAAGAAATAACAGGTGTAGTAGAAGCATTTGAAAATATGCACCTAAATTCAAATATGAATTGCATGGCTTTAAGTTAGTGACTTAACCTTAGTTTCTAATGATAAATATCCTCTCTCTCTCTCTTTTTTTTTTTTTAGGATTAAATTAGCTAATATATGTGCCTGGATCAGAGAAAATATTTCAAGAGGGCATCATTACAAGCTCATATCCCATTTTGGGAGTGATATCAAACAGCCAACGATGGTCCTTTTCTACACGCGTCTCATGGAGAACATGGTTTTGAGGAACCAAAGGCAGAGCGGGAACTCAGGAGGAAGCAGTTTGACAGTAGTTCCAAGGCCTGAAAAGCAGGCTTCTAATTACTGAAGGAGAGTTCTTTGGTTTCTGTGATTCCAGGCTGTCATCTCCTACACTGTAAACCATGGTGGCTACAAGCAACATGACTGAAATAATTTTCATGGGATTTTCCCAGAACCGAGATGTGCAGAAGATCATTTCTGTGGTGTTTCTCCTCATGTACACGGCCATTGTGTTGGGCAATGGTCTCATTGTGGTGACCATAATGACCAGCAAAGCCCTCACCTCCCCCATGTATTTCTTCCTCAGTTACTTGTCTTTTGTGGAGATCTGTTACTGTTCTGTCACAGCCCCGAGGCTCATCATTGACTCCTTTACTGAGAGGAAAGTGATTTCCCTCAAGGGCTGCTTCACACAGATATTTTTCCTCCATTTCTTTGGAGGCACCGAGATCTTTCTCCTGACGGTGATGGCCTATGACCGCTACGTGGCCATCTGCAAGCCCTTGCACTACACGACGATTATGAACCGGCGTGTGTGTGGCCTCCTGGTGGGGGCTGCCTGGGGTGGGGGCTTGCTGCACTCTGCTGGGCAAACCTTCCTCATTTTCCAGCTCCCCTTCTGTGGCTTCAACACCATTGATCATTACTTCTGTGATGTCCATCCTGTGCTGAAGCTGGCCAGCTCAAACACCTTCCTCATTGGTCTGCTAATCATCGCTAATGGTGGCCCCATTTCTGTGATCAGCTTCACTGTGTTGCTTACTTCCTATGTGGTCATCCTGCTCTCACTCAGGAATCAGACCTCAGAGGGGCGGCGCAAGGCCCTTGCCACCTGTGCCTCACACATTGCAGTTGTGGGCCTGTTCTTCATACCCTGCTCCTTTGTTTACATGAGGTCTTGTGTCACCTTCCCTGTGGACAAGATAGTGGCTGTGTTTTACACGGTGATCACACCACTCTTAAACCCCATCATTTACTCTTTCAGGAATGCTGAAGTGAAGAATGCTATGAGGAGACTGGTGGGGAGGAAAGTGATTTGGGAAGAGAAATAGATGAGGAAGAAGAGGCAAGAAATTTGGACTTCACTCGGCTTCGAACTTTAATGGACATAGTGGTCTTGGGCTAGTCACTTTTCTTTAGGTTTCAGTTTCCTGGAGACGGAAGGGAGAGTATGTTCTGTTTTGGGCAAGCCAAGCTGACCTAGAAGGGTTAGTCATCAGAACAGAAGACATGTAAACTGTTTTGTCAGCAAATTCACAGAAGCTTGTGGTAGCACTAGACTCAACTTTCTAAAGAATCAAAATGAAACCTCCAATGAGATTTGATGGGATTTCAAAGCACTAAAGAATGCTAACCAGAAGGCTGGCGGTTCAAACCCACCAGCCACTCCTCGGAAGGAAGGTTGGGCACCCCAAGGAGGGGTCGCTATGAGTCGGGGCCGACTTGATGGCAAATAACAACAACAACAACAAAGAATGCTACCCACTTTTAAGTAGAAGTTTAATTTTCCATGCATCATAACTGTTTTTGTCTCTAAAATTCTCTTTTGTTCACACCTGTCTGCCCTTCTTTGCCCTTTTTTTCCCTTCTAGTATCTCCAGTTGTTTGGTCCATTAGTTTTTGCTGAGATTACCAGCTTCTTCTTGATTTCTCTTGTTTGTCAATCATTCTAAGAGAGCATCTGGATAACCTATCCTCTGATACCATCAAGTACCTTGTCAATATCCATCCATGAGTACACCATTACCCACTCCTTTACTCTAGTCCTGCCTGTTGATTATCCCATGTGGACATTTCCTGTTCCACCTGTGAATTCCCACAGCACTCAGTGGGAAAACTTGAAGACCTTTATTATCTATATTTTTCATCCATCGCCATTAGAATGCCACTGCTTTGAGAATATGGACTGGATTTTATTCACCTTTGTATATTTTACTCTAAATAAAATACAATAAAAAGCCATTTGCTTAATTAGGTTTTTGGAAGTCATTTGTGTTTTAGCTTGTAAATGAATAAATAGTTTGTGTATCTCTTTACATCTCAATTGTCTTAGTAATATACCAATGTTCCACAGCCTAAGACAAACCACTATTCACTCCTAATGTTATTTCTGAGAATAATATTTGTACCCACTGCCAATGCATTGGTTCTGATTCATAGTAACCCTTTAGGATGCAGTAGAACCGCCTCTTAAGTTTTCCAAGGCTGTATATCTTTATGGAAGTAGAGAGTCTCATCTTTCTCCCTTAGTGTGGCTGGTGGGTTTGAACATTTGACCTTTTGATTAGCAGCTGAATGTCTTAACCACTATGCCACTAGAGCTCCTTAGAATATTTAGATATAAATAGTGAAAATATTCTTGAAACATTCTTTATGATAAATGCCACTCCATTCCTCTTCAACTCATCATTCCCAGCATAGTGGATCATATGGTTGTCTGATTCAAAAGGGCCAAAGCTTGTCCATTTCAGCTCATTAATACCTAGGACATGAATCTTTGTGCATTCTCTTTCATTTTTGACATCTTCCAATTTTCCTAGATTCACACTTTGTACATTTCATGTTCTGATTATTAATGGATGTTTGCAGCTGTTTCTTCTCTGTTTCAAGATCTATCCTGAAGTACAATGCTGTCAGTGATAGGATAATATTCATATACCTACAAAGAAGGCCAGTTAATAATAATATTATTCAAATTTACACACCAACTACCAAAGCCAAAGATGAGGAAATTGAAGATTTTTACCAACTTCTGAAGTCTGAAATTGACCGAACATGCAATCAAGATGTGCCGATTTTCACTGGTGATTGAGATGCAAAAGTTGGAAACAAAAAAGAATCACTGGTAGTTGGAAAACATGGCTTTGGTGATAGATATAATGCTGGAGATCACATGATAGAATTTTGCAAGACCAATGACTTATTCATTGTAAATACCTTTTTTCAACAACACAAACTGCAGCTATGTATGTAGACTTCACCAGATGGAGTACACAAGGATCAGATTGATTACATCTGTGGCAAGAGGTGATGGAGAAGCTCAATATCTTCAGCCAAAACATGGCCAGCAGTTGATTGTGGAACAGACCATCAACTGCTTATATGCAAGTTCAATTTGAAGTTGAAGACAATTAAAATTAGTTCATGAGAGCCAAAATATGAGCTTGAATACATCCCTCCTGAATTTGAAGACAATCTAAAGAATAGATTTGATGCATTGAACACCAAAGACTGAAAACTGTAGGAATTGTGGGATGACATCAAGAACATCATCCATGAGGAAAGTAAAAGGTCATTAAAAAGACAGAAAAGGAAGAGAAGACCAAAATGGATGTCACAAGATACTCTGAAAATTGCCCTTGAACAAAGAGTAGCTAAAGCAAATGGAAGAAATGAGAAGATAAGAGAGCTGAACAGAAAATTTCAAAGAGCAGCTCGAGAAGACAAAGTCAATGATTATAATGAAATGTGCAAAGACCTGGTGTTAGAAAGCCAAAGGGAAGAACACGCTCAGCATTTCTCAAGCCGAAAGAACTGAGGAAAAAATTCAAACCTCTAGTTGCAATATTGAAAGATTCTATGGGCAAAATATTGAATGATGCAGGAAACATCAAAGGAAGATGGAAGGAATACACAAAGTTACTGTACCAAAAAGAACTGGTCAATGTTCATCCATTTCAGGAGGTGGCATATGATCAAGAACCAATGGTGTTTAAGGAAGAAGTCAAGGCTGGACTGAAGGAAGTGGTGAAAAACAAGGCTTCAGGAATTGACGGAATACCCATTGAGATGTTTCAACAAATGGATGCTGCGTTGGAGGCACTCGCTTGGTCATGCCAAGAGATTTGGAAGACAGCTACCTGGCCAACTTACTAGAAGAGATCCATATTTATACCCATTCCAAAGAAAGGTGATCCCATAGAATGTGGAAATTATCTAACAATATCATTAACACTGCACACAAGTAAAATCTTACTGAAGATAATTAAAAAACAGTTGCAGCAGTATATTGACAGATGCAAGCTGGATTTAGAACAGGACGTAGAACAAGGGATATCATTGCAGATGTCAGATAGATCTTAGCTGAAAGCAACGAATACCAGAAAGATGTTTACTTGTGTTTTATTGACTACACAAAAACATTCGATTGTGTGGATCATAAATTATGGATAACATTGAGAAGAATGGGAATTACAGAAAATTTAATTGTACTCATGAAGCACCTGTACACAGACCAGGAGGCTGTCACTCTAACAGAACAAGGGGACATTGCATGGTTTAAAATCAAGAAGGGAGTGTGTCAAGGTTGCATTCTTTCATCATATTTATTCAATCTATATGCTGAGCAAATGAACTATATGAAGAAGAACATGGCATCAGGATTGGAGGAAGACTCATTAACAACCTGCGATATGCTGATGACACAACGTTGCTTGCTGAAAGTGAGGATGACTTGAAGCACTTACTGATGAAGACTGAAGACTACAGTCTGTAGTATGGATTACTCCTCAATATAAAGAAAACAAAAATCCTCACAACTGGACCAATAAGCAGCATCATAATAAATGGAGAAAAGATTGAAGTTGTCAAAGATTTCATATTACTTGGTTCTATAATCAACCCCAATGGAAGCAGCAGTTAAGATATCAGATGACCTATAGCACTGGGAAAATTGGCTGCAAAACACCTCTTTTAAGTGCTGAAGAGTAAAGATAACTCCTTGAAGACTAAGGTGTGCCTGACATAAGCCATGGTATTTTCAATTGTCTCATATACATGTGAGAGCTGGACAATGAATAGAGAAGACCAAAGAAGTGTTGATGCTTTTGAATTGTGATATTGGTGAAGAATGCTGAAAGCACCATTGACTACAAAAAGAGCTAACAAATATGTCCTGGAAGAAATGTATCCAGAATGCTCCTTGGAAGTGAGAATGGCCAGATTTTGTCTCACCTACTTTGGTCATGTTGTCAGAAGGGACCATTCCCTGGAGAAGGACATCATGTTTGGTAAAGCAGAGGGTCGATGAAAAAGGGGAAGGCCCTTAACAAGATGGATTGACACAGTGGCTACAATGATGGGCTCAGGTATGGCAAGGATCATGGAGCTGGCACAGGACTGGGCAGTGTTTCATTCTGCTGTACATAGAGTTGCTATGAGTCCAAGATGACTCGATGGCACCTAACAACAACAAAGTGTATGTGTGTGTGTGTGTGTGTTTTACAATTTACCAAAATGCTTCACAGATCTTATCTCATTTGATCCTATAACAGCCTGGCGTGATTCACTGTTTTATATCAAAAACTAAAACCAACTCACTGCCATTGAGTTGATCCCAACTCATAGCAACCCCCATTGGGTTTCTGAGGTGGTAAATTTTTATGGAGGTAGATTGCCCAGTCTTGCTTCTGTGGAGTGGCTTGTGGGTCTGAACCACCAACCTTCTGGTTAGCAATCAGATACCTTAGGCACTGTGCTCCTTTCTCTCCTTTATCCATGAAGAAATTTTGGGAGGTCAATGTCTTTTTTTTTTTTTTAAATATTTTTGGGCAAAACATATACCAATTCAACTGTTTCTGTATGTACAAGTCAGTGACATTAATTACATTCTTCAAGTTGGGCAACCATCCGAACTCTCCTTTTTTGAGTTGTTCCTCCCCTATTTACATAAACTCACTACTCCCTAGTGTTTCTGTTTGGAGTGGCTATTATCAATTTGATCCTGTACAGATAGTCCTTAAAAGAGCATGATTCTCAAGGCAGGCATTTTTTCTAGGTAAGCTAAATTATTTGGTTTTAGGAAAACTTCAGGGGATATTTCTGGTTTAGGTTTTAAAGATTATCTCAGGGCAATACTTTCAGGGGTTCATCCAGCCCTCTTGGCTCCAGAAAATCTGGAATCCATACAAATTTCTACTTCTGTTCTGCATTTTCCCCTTTATATCAGGATTCTTCTATGGAATTATTGATCAAAACTTTCAGTGTCTTGATCAAGGTCACACAGTTAGTAACTCCTAGGGCCTGAATCAAACCCAGGTCTGCCTGATTCCTAAGCCTGTACTCTCTCCCTGTACCCCTCTTGGTCATGGTGTATTATCTTTTTGTTGTATTACTGAATTTGATTAAAAAATGCTTGGATAAGGATTTTTTTTTCCATCTATGTACATAAGGGATATTGGTCTGTCTGTAATCCTATTCTTTTGAAATGTCTTTTTTAGGTGTTGGTGGCAAAGTTATGTTGGTCTCAATAAATGGCTTGGGAAGTTTTCCCTTCTTTTCTATTTTCTGAATGTATTTGTGTTAAATTCGGTGTTATTTCTTTAAATAAGTAAATAGGTAGAAAAATGAAACCCACTGCCATCTGGTTGATTCTGACTCATAGCAATCCCCATTGTGTTTCTGAGGTGGTAAGTCTTTACGGAAGTAGATTGCCCAGTCTTGCTTTTGCGGAGTGGCTTGTGGGTTTGAACTGCCAACCTTCTGGTTAGCAGTGAGATGCATTAGGCGCTGTGCTACCAGGGCTCCTTATTTCTTTAGATGTTTGATGGGATTTACCACCAAAATCATCTTGGCCTGGAGTTTTTGTTTTTTGAGAGTTCATATACTATGAATTTAATTTCTTTAATAGATATTGAGATATTCAAATTTTTGTTTTATTTTGGGTCAATTTTGTAAGTTATATTTTTGTAGGAATTTATACATTTCACCTAAGTTGTAGAATTTGATGCCATAAAGTTATTCAGAATATTCTCTTACTATCCTTTACTTTCCGTGGGATCTGTAGTGCTATCTTCTTTTCTTCCTAGCATAAAATTTTGTATTTTCTCTATCTATATCTATCAATCATCTGTCTGTCTGTCTATCTATCTATCATCTATCATCTATGTATTTATATATCTATCCATCTATCATCTATCTGTCATCTATATCTATATCTATCGATCATCTATTTATCTATGGGTTTATTAGTTTTGTTGACTATTTCAAAGAAACCATGTTTGCATTAAATATTTTCAGTTTTTCTTTTATATGTGATTAATTTTTGTTTTTATCTTTCTTATTCCCTTCTTTCTACTTAGAAAGTTTAAATATACTATTCTTTTCTTCTAGCTCTGAAGGTGTAAACCTCAGTTGTGGATTTTAGACAGTGGGTTTCTTTCTTTTTTTTTTTTTTAAACCTATTTAGACATTTCTTTTCCTTTCTAATATATTGTTGTTAGGTGCCATCGAGTCAGCTCTGACTCGTAGCAACCCTGTGCACAACAGAATGAAACACTGCCTGGTCCTGTGCCAGCCTCACAATCCTTGCTAACCTCAGCCCATAGTTGCAGCCACTGTGTTGATGTAATTTTACAGCTCTAGTTACTATTCCTTATACTTATGAAGATGACATCCTAAAGTTCAGAGGGCGCTTGGCACATGTATTAGCCTTTCTAATATAAGAATTTAAAACTAAAAATTTCCTTTAAGCAAGGATTTAGCTATATCCCATGTTGATGTTTTACATTTTGTATTTTCATTATTAATCAATTAAGAATGCATTCTATTTTTTGATTATTTTTTCTTTAATCAATTTATCATTGAGAAATATGTTGTCAATTTCCAATTCCCATTTGTGATTTTTCCTTGATTATCTGATTGTTATTGATTCTTAATTTAATTCCCTGTGGTCATAGAACATACTCTAAATGATGTAATTCCTTTTACATTCATTGAAACATTAGGTCTGTCTTGGTGAATATACCATGCGTGTTTGAAAAAATGTGTATTCTTCAGTTTTACAGTCTGGTGCTCTGTAAATATCATTAAGGGGGATCATATGTTGTTCAGTTCTTTTAGTCTTTACTGGTTTTCTTTTTTTTTTTTTGTCTAATTACACTGCCACTACCTGGGAATTGTTAATATTTCCATCTATGATTGTGCAGTTCTATATTTATTTCTTTTAATCTAAGAAGCAAAAAAAGCAGATGAGTAAATGGTATCCCAGAGAGAGTAAGCCATTTGTTGGAAGTTATACACCCAGAGAGTGGCAGAGTAGGACCTTAAACAAAGCAGCTTGACCCCTCAGTCTTCTTTCTTAAGCAGAACACCATACTGCTCCTTGTTTGTTTTACCCACCTCACAGTCTAGAACCACTTTCAGCAGGCTGTGTTAACTTAAAGGAACCCTGGTATCACAAACAGTTAAGAGCTTGGCTGCTAACCCAAAGGTTGGCTGCTTGAACCCACCCAGTGTCTTCATGGTAGAAAGGCCTGGAGACCTGCTGCTATAAAGATGACAGCCTAGAAAACCCCAGAGGGCAGTTGTGCTGTGTCACATGGCGTCATTGTGAGTTAAAGACTGACTCAGTGGCACCTATCAATAACATATTAACATAAATTTGTTGTCAGGGGGCTATTTTAGTTTAAACTTCTCCTTGCTACTTAGAAAAAGGTCATTGTATATTGAATTCAATTCAGTGTATTTTCCCAAAGAGATGGCACAAAACTATGCCCTGCACATTGTTGTGTTGTTGTTATGTGCCGTCGAGTCGGCCCCGACTCATAGCGACCCCTCCTTGGGTTTCCGAGGCAGTATCACTACGAAAGTAGGATTGCCCAACCTTCCTTCCGAGGAGTGGCTGGTGGGTTTGAATCGCCAGCCGTCTGGTTAGCAGGCAAAGTGTCTTAGCCACTATGCTACCAGAGCTCCCTGCCCTGCACATAGTAGCTGCTTAATAATTACATGTTGAATGAATGGGCTTATGATGACTGAGAACAGGAGCTCAAGCAAGAATATAAACAGTGGCTTCTTTAACCTCTACAGTTTGACTGAAACACCAAGTTAATGTGACAAGGGGGTATTGCTGTCTCCATGGCCCATTCCTCTAATTGGGATACAATGCCTCTGGGTTTCATTAGCAAGGCTCAAGGCACTTCTGCTGAAAATGAGTGTTCTATGTTTTCCAAAGTAGAGGTGCTCAAGTCTGGTGATGGTTATGGGTGGGGCAATACCACTTGAACTCCCCTTAAACCCTTTTTAAAAGTTCCTGCATCTTTCACTTCTCCTGCCAGACTCCATGACTTAGGTCACTCAACTGAGGAGGGTGAAGCTCACTCAGGTCAGTTCCTGTGTGGCTCTGTCTCTCTGGCACTGTCTAGCTAGAACAAAGCTAAATTGACCAAGAACTCTTATATAGAACAGATGTCCACACTTGCTTTGTTCATTTCTGATCCCCTAGATGAAAGTCCTGCTGGTCAGTATCTGAGTGCTTCTTAGGCTTCTGTCTTCAAATGCATCAAGTGTGAGTTTTTGCATGGGGATTGAATTCTTTCCCCCCAAGATTCCCACAGTGCCATTGAAATCCTTTTCCTATAGATGTTTTCTTGTTCACCCCTTAGTAACTGAGGACATGCATTTTGGTTAATCAAATGCTCTCAATTTCTTGTTCTATACTCTGGTGGTATAGTGGTAAGGCATTTGGCTGCTAACCAGAAAGTCAGTGGTTCAAACCCACCAGCTTCTCTATGGAGGAAGATGAAGCAATCGACTTCTGTAAAGATTTACAGCCTTGGAAACCCAATGAGGGTCATTATGAATTGGAATCACTTTGATGGCTGTGGGTTTGGGCTAGGGACCAAGAAGGTAGCTTTAAAGCCTGGTACACTGGATTCCATTTCCGACTCTGCCTCTTGCAGGTTGTGCAAATGAACTTTGCCAAGTCACTCATTTGCTCCAACCTTCACTTTCCTCCTTTGAAAACCAGAAACAATCATAGTAGCTTTCTCATAGTGATGTTGGTAGAAGAATTGAGAGATATGGACAGGGTCTGGCATATAGCATTTGCTCAATAATTGAAAGTTGATGTAATTATATAGCTCTAGTTACTATTCCTTATACTTGTGGAGATGATACCATCAAGCTTGGAGGGAGTCCCATATGTATTTAATTATGTAGAGAGTTTCCAGGTGAATGCTCAGAGCAAGAGCTGGAAAGATGTGTGTGCAGAGTGGAGGGGTCAGGATTGCAGAGCAGGCTGTGTTTCCGTCTTTCCCATGGGCTGTTCTGTTCTGGGTCCCTGACACCACATTAGTTTTAAAAAGTAGAACAAGTCCAGTCTTGGAACCCATTTCCCAGAGTGCAGGTCCACCTGGCAAGATGTTCTTTTACATAAATGAATTGCCTGGATATCTGATGCTTAAAAGAATACTTAAAATAATTTTTACATTTTAATCTTTTTTAAGACAGAGGATGTATCTGTCAACTGATGAGAGATTAAAGGCAGTACAAAGCATGGCAAATGAGTCATGTGCAACTCAGTCTTCCACCAATTCTCAGGGAAAGTAGCAAAGGAATTAGTAAAGATGGAAAGGCACACACTTGCTTTCTACTTATTTTTAATTAGGCACAAATTATCATTTTCAGTGAAATTATTTGTTTTACATCTTTTTGTTTTTCCTGCTTAGAATCATAGCACTTAGTCCAACACTTATCTTTTATAGATGGGGACACAGAGCACCAAAGAGAAGGAGGGAGTCGTTTGAGGCCACCCAAATATTAGTCACTGCATTGGGACTAAAACTGAGGTGTTTTGGTCTATAGACCAGTGCCTTTCACAGAATCATGTTGCTTCCTTATGCAAAGTCAAGTTCTGTGTTAATTCCTGAAATTTTTAACTCATGAAAAAGTGAAGGAGGTATGGAGAGTATATTAAGAGCATTAGTTTTGGAATCAGACAGATTTGCTTTTAATTCCCATTGTGGCATTTCCTATCAGTGATCTTGAAGAAGTGACTTAAATGTTAAAATGTTTGAGCTTGATTTTCTTTATCTGTAAAGTGAGTACACTAATACCTAAAAAGTTTTGATGAGAACTTCTAGATAGGTAAGAGACAAGTATTGATTTGAATGAAGGGAAAGGCAATACATCAAATGCAAGTGACCAGCACAATAACACCAAGGAAAAAGAAGACACAGAGAGGTGCACAAGAGATACAACAAAGGTGAACACTTACATGCACATTGTAGCATTATCAGTAATAACAAACATTAATCTATGGGTGGTTACATAGGAAGACAGCCTGAATGATCAGGTGTGTCTAGATAAAAAGAGATAAAAAAAAGTGGTGACGAGTTTGAACTGGGATAATGTGTGAAATTCATGAACAGTGCCTGACCCAGGAGCTTCACAAAGGTGGCAGTACTGTGAGCTACAAGAAGTGGAGCATCTTTTTTTGTACTATATTCAGTCTTGGTTAGGTACTGACTGACACACTATATTCTAGGATGTATTTATGAATTAAGGATGTGGGAGAAATTTGTAGAGTTCAAGAGAGGAGCAAAGAAGGACAGAAATAAATCCTTGGAGGAGAGGTTGAAGGTGTTTGGAGATGTTTAGACCAGAAAAGAGTGTTGTGGCTTGGGAGTTAATGATTGTCTATGTTTTATCAGCGTGCTCTCTCATTCCTGTCATAGAAGTTGTCATCAGCTTGCATTGAGACTCTACCTGATGGTAAAAAATGCTCATGGCATTCATCTCACCTTTCCCATTTCAAGAACCAATGTTAGGGACAATTGTCTGAAGATTTACTTTAGGGTCATTGATTATAGCAAAATTTGGGAGTAACGTAAAAGCTTATAAATAGAGAAATAGTCAAAGAGTTTACCACCTGCCCACTCAAAGGACTCCCAAGCACCTCTGAAGTGTCAGGAATTATGCTAAATACTTTTATATGCATTACTTCATAGGAGCCTCACAAAAGCCACCCTAGGTGATAACTTCAATCACTATTTTCATTTTTCATATGGGAAAACTGAGTTTCTGAGAGGTGAAGTAACTTTCTGTGTGTTATTCAGTTAGGGAGAGGCAGAGCTGGGATTCAGTCTCACAGTCTGGCTCGAGTTTGGGATCTTGCTGACTATGATGCTACCCCCCAGTGTAATGTCCGGTGGACAGCCTGTATACCAGCTGTGTAATCCCATGCAGGCATCTGTCCCTCCATCACAATGCCGTCGTTTGTTCTTTTTGAAGAGTTACGTAGGACCAGATCGAAACAATGTGCATGCTTTACACTTTATTTAACAAGGAAATGTGGTAGGGTGTCTTTTCTCATGAAATAAAGGCAACTGATTTGCCTACTACCAAAATCTTTTGAGGGAATATAACACAATAATATTATTTTTGGTTATAGCATCTCCTTCAATGGCAGGAACTGGCTGGCTATCTGCAGAGCTAGCTCTCCTCTCTATCCTAATATAACTGTCTGGTCAAACCATCTTAAGAATTTTAGGAGTGAATAACAGAACAATTTCACTGTAACAATACATATGTTTTCAGTTGGAAATCTCTGGGAGAGGAAGATGCTTAATAAGCATGGGTAGAAAGTCCTAGGAGGGGACAATTAATTCCTTGTTCTTGCCTCTAAATTGCCATGGCTTATTCTCCTAACATCAGCTGCTCCTTAACTTGGTTCCTCTGAGCAAACCCTTGGTGCCAACCTCAGTGAGTTTGCATCCCAGGCATTCCTATTCTTCCCCTCAGTCTTTTGTAAACCCTTTACAGGGCCTTCACTGCCCTAGAGATCCAGAACCCGACACTCATTACAGTTCTTGTAAATATGCTGAAAATAAAAATACCAAATTGGTAGCTGTTGAGTCATGATGACCCTATGTGTTACAAAGTAGAACTGCCCCACAGGGTTTTCTTGACTCTAATCTCGACAGAAGCAGATTGCCATGTCTTTCTTCTGCTGAACTGCTCAAGGGATCGAACTACCAACCTTGAGGTTAGTAGTCCACCACTAACCTTTTGCACCACCTGGGACCTTAAATATGCTGAAGGAGCCCTTTTGCTTTCTTCTACCTATGCGTTGTCCTTTACAGGGTGTAGTTTGGTCACTATCACTTGTTTTCATGGAAATAGTTGAGTTTTCTTTCTCTGACAGGTTTCTGCCTTACACAGGTTCCAGCTTTCACAAATTTTACAGTAAGAAACTTAATTTGATTTGTTTATGCAACCACAATACCAGAGTAGTTATGATGAAAGCAATGCTCAAACGTACTCCTGTAGGACTGTGTTCTCTACCCCACATGCTTGATAATCAGCCATTTATAACCATTTTCTACCATCCAGTTGTTGCTATGTACTCACTGTAGTACTTACTGTGGTTTTTCAAGTATCAGAAGAACAGACTTGAAGTTCACCTTCCTAATGTCAACATCTCTCTCTCTTTTTTTTAATGTTTATCCTTAAAACAGCCCTGTTGGGAAAGGCATTGGACATGGTGCTAGGTACTTTAGAGGATAACAGCCAATAGATAACCAGGGGAGGAATGTTCCAAATGGAAGGAATAACCAGTGGAAAGTTCTCAAGGTGGTAGCATGTCTTGTGTATCTGAAGAACATGAAGGAAGTCAGAATGCTAGGGAAAGAAGGAACAAGAGGGAGAGTGGGAGGAGATGACTTTAGTTAGAGAGTCTATTGGGGCCTGCTTATGTGAGATCCTAGGGATCATAGTAAAGAAGCTGGTTTTAACTCTGATGGAATGAGGAGACATTGTAGGGCTTAGAGACGGCATTCTGGTGGTTTAATGAGAATAGACTAGGGGTGTGATAAATATAAAGAGGACAATTATGGACCCCAGTTAGGAAGCAAATAATTGATGATTGTGGCTCAGACCCTGTTGGTAGCTGTAGTGGTGATGAGGAGTAGTTAGGTTCTGATTACATGTAATAGGTAAAGACAAAAAGATTTCTTAATGAATTAGGTACGAGATGTGAGAGAAAGGGGAATCTAAGATTTTTAGGGTAAGCAACCAGAAAATAAGAGTTTCCATCAACTGAGACTGATATCTGTTAGCTGTATATGTACTTTTTAGGAAAGATGAGGAGTTGAATTTTGAACATGTGGAAGTATACAGGGCTGTTATTTGTTCATTCTTTTATTCCACAAACATTTTTCGAAAGCATATTGTGTGCCAGATATCAAACTAGTCATTACCAGACACCAGAAGTCAAGAACTTTCCTTCAAGCAACTCTTAGACTCACGGAGAGAGGTGACATGTAAATAAATAATTACAGAACAATATCATAAGTATCATGATGGTGCTGTGTACCAGATGCAATGTAAACACAGAAGTTACAAATAGCTTAAGGTCCCGAAAAGTTAATTGATTTGTTGAAGTTCACAGTATGTAGCATAGCTGGGATATGAGTACTGTTTTTTTGACTCTTTGGACTTGAGAAACTTTTTTATATTATGTACTTTTTGTCCTTGCAGAGCCAATCACTTCCTTGGTGCTTGAAGAAGAGAATCCATGGGCACCAAGAACAACGTGACTGAGTTTGTTTTATTCGGCCTTTTCCAGAGCAGGGAGATGCAACATGCTTGCTTTGTAGTCTTCTCCCTCTTCCATGTACTCACTGTCCTGGGGAACCTTCTGGTCATTGTCACTATCAATGCCAGCAAGACCTTGAATGCTCCCATGTATTTCTTCCTCAGTCACCTGTCTTTTGCCGACATGTGTTATCCATCTGCTACCACACCCAAGATGATTGCAGACACTTTCATGGAATGCAAGACCATCTCCTTCAATGGTTGCATGACCCAACTCTTTTCTGCCCACTTCTTTGGTGGCACTGAGATCTTTCTCCTCACAGCCATGGCCTATGATCGCTATGTGGCCATCTGTAAGCCCCTGCACTACACAACCATCATGAATCGGCAGAAGTGTAGTCTACTGGCAGGAGCATCTTGGGTGCCTGGCTTCTTGCATTCCATCCTGCAGACCCTCCTCACAGTCCAGCTGCCCTTTTGTGGACCCAATGAGATCGATAATTTCTTTTGTGATGTTCATCCCCTGCTGAGGCTTGCCTGTGCAGACACCTATGTTGTGGGTCTCATTGTGGTGGCCAACAGTGGTATGATTTCTTTAGTGTCCTTTCTTGTTCTCATCATCTCCTACATAGTCATCTTACTGAACCTGAGAAGCCAGTCATTGGAGGGTAGGCGCAAGGCTCTGTCCACATGTGGCTCACACATCATCACTGTCCTTTTGGTTCTCGTGCCCCCCATGTTTATGTACATTCGTCCCTCCACTACCCTGGCTGCTGACAAACTTGTCATCCTCTTCAACATTGTGATGCCACCCTTGTTGAACCCTCTGATCTACACACTGAGAAACAATGAGGTAAAAAATGCCATGAGGACACTGTTTAAGGTTAAGGGGGACTTTGTGAAGAAGTGATAATCCAGGGAATCTCCATTCATCCAGGAAATTATGAGACTTCCCATTTTGTAGCATCTGACACAGGCTTCATCTCTCTAGTTTGATGTATGCAATGAAGATTGTCCTCCTAGATCTTTTCATAGTAATAAGGTCATTGTCAGGTGCCCTTGAGTCAGTTCTAACTCATAGCAACACTATTTGCAACAGAACAAAACACTGTCCGGTCTTACACCATCCTCACAATCTTTTCCATGTTTGAGCCATTGTTGCAGCCACTGAATCAATCCATTTCATTGAGGGTCTTCTCCTTTTTTGCTGACCTTCTTCTTTACAAGTGTGAGATCTTTCTCTAGGGATTGGTCCCTTCTGGCAACATGGCCAATGTGTGAGAGATGAAGTCTGGCCATTCTCGCTTCTTAGGAGCATTGTGGCTGTACTTCCTCCAAGACAGATTTGCTCATTCTTCTAGCAGTCCATGGCACACTCACTATTCTTCACAGACACCGCAACTCAAATGTATCACTCCTTCTGCATTCTTCTTTATTCATTGTCCAGCTCTCACATGCTTTTGAAGCAATTGAAAATATGATGGTTTGAGCCAGGTGTACCTTATTCTTCCAAGTAACATCTTTGCTCTTTAACACTTTTAAAGAGGTCCTTTGCAGCAGATTTTTCCAATGCAATACATCATTTGATTTCTTAATAATCCCATTTATTCATTCAACCTTTTTTCATCAAATATTTATGGAGTGTTGCCAATGAGTGAGGCACTGGGGATACAAGTAAATGTAAGATGTGACTGTTCTCTCTCAGGGTCCAATCCATAGGCTCTTAGCGTGATATTGAAGGGCTTTTACACTCGCTCCCTCATTCAGGAAAACCCATGAGATTATGTGAATGGGGGAATTTCTTGGAAGTCCAAGTACCTCATCTATACAATGGATAATACCACCGATTAAATGAGATAATGCTTTATGACAACTGAAACAGTACTTGATGAAATCCATTCCCTTCTCTATTATGATATTCAAGGTACTTTCCTCTTATCTCCTTACCTCATGCTTTCAGTAGGCAAATGAATAAATAAATGGGGAAAGGTTAAAGAATTCACTCAAACTCACACAATAAGTTCAGAGCAGGTTAGAACCAAGGTTTTCTAAGTTTTCTTTCAGGGCTCTTCCCACCTCAAGACCCCACAGCAAAGAGTGAAGGAGGGGACACCAAGCAGGACTGCACACTCTTTTGAAGCAGTGAGGATTAATGTTGGCTTGGAATGCTGGGGAGCAAAGGCAGGGAGAGCAGGTTACCAGCATGTCCTCTAGCAGGACTGATTCATTTCTGTCCAGCAGAACAGAGACAGTTGCTCCTGTTAACTCCCTTTGCTTTGGCTTCTTTCCCTGTTAGAGGATCTAAATTTGTGCAGGATGGAATTAGAAGAGTCAAGTTAGACATCGGGCTTACCAATTCACGGACTATTTAACTTTCTTGGGTTTCAACTTCTACACTTAAAAATAGAGGCAGTAACAATGTCACTTTCACAAATTGTGTGAGGACCTATGGGACTTTGTAAAGTCTTATATCAAAGTCTGTTGTTCAGCTAGAGCTATTATCTCTGTTTCTTTATAATGTCTTCTATTTCTTTATCTCTTCCCATTTTCCCTTAAGTCCCTACTCTTTTTTCTAAAGCCAAAGTGACTATCAGATTCATTTATTTACTCTGCAAATTTCTATTGAGCACTAGGCACGCACTAATATTGTTTTGGGGATGGAAGATAGCAGAGAAGAGACAAAAATCCTTGCATTTATTATATTTGCATGGGTACTAAAAGCTGACTCATTGATTTCTTTCAGTGTTCAGGCACCATTCTATGTGTTTTTAATGAACTCCTTGAATCTAACAAGAACCTCAGGAGAGAGGCACTATCATCAGGAGGAGTATGATCAGGGTTGGGTAAGGTTGGTGGTGATAAGAAAACTCGTTAGTTCCATCTGATGCTTAATAAAAACAAATGCGAATGTTCTTGACTTTGAGAATAATAACAATAAAATAGGAGTTGACATCTTGAAAACACAATGTTCTTCTCAGAAGTTTTTGTATACAAGCTAAATCTGTGTTGAATAAGTTGTTATTAATTGTTCAGTCAGCTCAGACTCATGGTGACCTTATATACAACAAGGTTGCCTGGTCCTATATAATCTTCATGCTCATTGGTGAGTTTGAGTTTGTTGTTGAGGTCCTTATGTCAATTCATCTCATTAAGAGTTTCCTTCATTTTTGTTGGCCCTCTACCTTATCAAATATAATATCCTTTTTTTAGCCATTGGTCTTTTCTGATGGCAGGTCTAAAGTAAGTGAGTTAAAGTCTTATCATCCTTGCTTCTAAGAAACATTCTGGTTGTATTTCTTCAATAATGATTATAAAGTTCTTAGAAGAATGTAGGAACATATATGGTTATTTGATTTTAAAGATAAATGCAGATATCCATTACTGTTGAGTCAAATTCTGCCTCAAAGTGACCCTATAGGACATAGTAGAACTGCTTCATAAGGTTTCCAAGGATGTCAATTTTTTTTACAGAAGCAGACTGCCACATCTTTCTCCTGCTGAGTGGCTGGTGGATTCAAATCTGTTCAGTTAGCAGAAGTGAGAGAAGGGGAGTCCTAAGTAATTGTTTTCCAACTACCTTCTGCTCTTACAATTCCATTACACTTTGAGTGTCTCAAAGATAGAATTTCCAGATGCCATGATACCTCACTATTATACAAAAGCACTGGGTACCTACACTTTAAAGTTTTACCTGATACAGTAAAACTTCTGCAGTAATTGTAGATGCACATGTTTATGTCCATGTATCAATATCTACACTCATGTATCCTGTCTTCAGTTCCATGAACATAGTTACATAAATGACAGTGATAGAAAGAGCCATCAAAAGTCCTTGTAAATGACTTTATAGAAATGATTCAGTTAGACTCAATTTTTGATGTGGTGAACAACATGTAAAACTGTTCACTATAGATTAGTAATAAGCACAAGTAAGCCTGTGCTTACATTGCTTACTGAATACTCCATTCCTCTCAGGGATTATAAGTTTGAAAAGAGGCTTTGAATTTGTAGGAGGGTGTTGTGGGGTTGGAAGAGAGATAGATGCCAGCCATGCCTAGAAAGTAAATTTTTGGTGTGGTAAAAAAAATGAAATTGCTCACTACAGATTAATAAGTAAGCACAAGTGAGCCCATGCTTATCTCACTTACTGAGTAACCCAGTGCTGCATTGTTGTTGTTGTTGTTATGTGCCGTCGAGTCAGCCCTGACTCATAGCTGCATAGAATGTATGTTATTAAACATAATTACTTAATGATCATCCATAAACTTGTTATGCAACCTAAGAAATATAACATTCCCAATAATTTGTCTCTATACGCTTCTTCTTGATTCCATTTCCCTGCCTTCCACAGTGATCAGCAATATCCTGAGGTTTGGTTTACAATGACATGTGGTAGCACTAGGTCCTGCAAACAGTTACTGTGCCTGACTGAAAAGCTGGAGGCTTGAGTCCACCCAGAGCTGCTGCTGGCAATCTACTTCAGAAAAACTAGCCAGTAAAACCATGTGGATTACAGTTCTCTGACACACACGGGTCTCATGAGTCAGAACTGACTCCATGGCAACTGATTTCTTTATGCCTAAACAATGCAGTGCTTGGGAAATTTTCAGAAAGGGATTTTTTTTTCCACTTTGCATTTCATTTTTAGATTACTAATGAGTTTACAAATCTCATAAAATTGTTTCTTACTATTGTTTTGGGCATTTTTTTTCTGTAGGAAAATAATAACAACATTCAACCTCTATACAAATTACTAGAAAATTAAGAATAGAGGGAGTTTTATTAAGCTGAGAAACTGAAACCTGACTGCAGTATCGTTATTAATGGGAAAAGTTAGGCCAGCAAGGCCTCATGGTGTGTCCTCTCCAGTAGCTGCTGCTTCTGCGTTGGGGGAAGGTTCCTCTGAGAACCTAGCCCCTATGTTTCTGCTTTGATGACATACTAGTCCCCTATGTTTCTACTATGATGACATGCTTAATCTTGTATATTGTAATTGAGGTCTTAGTTGATTTGCATGGCAGAACTGTTGTATTCCGTGTAAGGTATTTACATTCTGGAAGAACTATGGGAGGGCCACATTGTAGAAAATTTAATAAAGATAAACAGATTTCTATGCTAAATTCTGACACACTTTGATGAGCTACCATTTGTGTCAATCTCATATGGTGGATTCCATTGTATTATCTAGTTTAAACTAACCATCAGGAAATGGAAATGATGCTTACAAAAAATGAACTATGCTTTAAATTGTCTCCTTCAAATAATCTCTGATTGAAAAAAATGCCAATAACGCAAGCACAAGAAAATAATGATAATGATAAATCCCATCCTGAATGTCCATTTTTCCTTATTATATATAGTATGCCTATTGACATTGAGCCAATTCTGACTCCTAATGACCCTATAGGATAGAGCAGAATTGGCCCACAGGGTTTCTAAGTCTGTAAATCTTTACAGAAGCAGACTGCCCCATTTTTCTGCTGAGGAGTGGCTGGTGGGTTGAAACTGCCGATCTCTTTGTTGACAGCCAAACACTTAACTGGTGCACCACCAGGGCTCCTTACAGAAAATATAAAAACAGTTAATTTTGCAACATATTAGAAGTTATTTTATATCATATTTTATCATTCTTTAATTTATTTGATGTGTTTAAATATATTAAATACCTATTAAGTAGCACATAGAGATGATTTGTAAATGAATGTACAAATAATGGAATATTTTCAGCAATAGAGGTTGCCCTCAAGATGTTTTATTATAGACACAGATTAAGAAGTTGGCAGATGACTGCTCTATCACCTCACTGTAATTATGTGTAATTATTTGCCTGCTTCTTTACTTATTTAGTGTTTCTCTCACCTAATTTTAAACCATTTGAGGGAAGGCATCCTCTTTGCCTTATCCATCATGGTATCCCCAGAACCTATCACAGTTTCTGGCGCATAGTAACAATAGCTAACATTTATTGAGCATATGCTATATGTAAGTCAGTGTTCTAAGCTTTTTATGTTGTCTCTTTTAATTATCACAATTACTTTCTGAGATAGATATCAATATTATCCCCATTTTATGGATGAGCAAACTGAGGCATAAAGAGCTTAAGGAACTGGTTGAAGATATCTCGGAGACTCTTTACTGTACTGTCTCCAGTAGGTGCTTGTTAGAATATATCTGTGACATAGGACATAGAATTATAAGGGATTTATAATGAAATTTTTATTTGTACTAATAATTTTGGCTGTGGTTTTCATTAGGTCAACAAGGTCCATTGAAAGAGTTAGAAGGTTCTTGAGTGGTGCAAAAACTAATAAAATAACATTTGCAGGAAAAGCTGAGGGAGAAATCCAGTAAACGAGGAAACAAGTTTCAGAATATGCAATCTGTTCACCAAATCATTTTATATTTTCCTCCCGTGCACAAAGACAGACCACACTACCCAGCCTCTTTGCATCCAGGTGTAGCCTTGTTATTAATGGGTGGCAATAAATGTACCCCAGTCCAGTTTTGGCCCTGAAAAGGTCCGCAGTGATTCTTTATCTTCTCTGTGCATTGCCTAGCCAGGAGCAAATGACCCAGCTGAGGACCCTGAAGTCCCAGATGATGAGTCAGTGCAGGACAGAGCAATGCTGTATCTGGTGGAGCACTGCCTGGGAGGCCTGCTGGTTTAGGCGTATATGCACTGGGCTTAGAGCAAAAGAGAAACTTTTATTGGTATTAAGTCACTGGTATTTCAGGGTACACTGTCTTATACACTTATGTTGTTGTTGTTGTTATGTGCCGTCGAGTCGGCCCCGACTCATAGCGACCCTTCCTTGGGTTTCCGAGGAAGTATCACTACGGAAGTAGATTGCCCAACCTTCCTTCCGAGGAGTGGCTGGTGGGTTTGAACCGCCAGCCTTCTGGTTAGCAGTCAAGTGCTTTAGCCACTATGCTACCAGAGCTCCCTATACACTTATAGCCCATCCTAATTAATTCAGGGGACTAATAGATGGGGTTATCAGTGAATTTATCAAAGAAAGTGAGGAATGGAAGGGATAGGCATCTCCAGGTAGATGTGAGTTTCAACCTTTCTATTGGCAGTGGAGCGTGTTAACCGTTTGTACCATCTGATGACGTTAGATAGAGCTGCAGTTAAATCCTCATTTTACTTCTTACTCACCTGGGGCAGTAAGTACAAATATAAGTTTTTCTGATATTTAATTTCATCACCTCTAAGAAGAGCAAAATAAGATGTGCTTTCCAGTCTCATTGTAATAAAGAAACAATATGCTGCATAATAAAGTGCTGAGTGTACATTCAAATAAACCAATTAGATGGTCATAAAGATGTCTGTACCAGTTCTGATAGATGTTGTATCAAGAAATCACCAGCAAGGAGGCTTGGCATCAATCTGAGAAGCTGAGATTAAGAATCATTGATCATAGTTAAGTTACTTCTCAGTCTGCTCTAAGTAATTCTCTATAGACTCAATAGACAATTTCCAAAAGAGATAATATGTTGTTGTTGTTAAGTGCCGTCGAGTCGTTTCCGACTCATAGCGACCCCATGCACAGCAGAACGAAACACTGCCCGATCCCGCACCA
>NW_006922444.1:486066-541478 GCF_000298275.1 Orycteropus afer afer
ACTTCTTCCTTCATTACCATTGGTTCTAGATCATATGCCACTTCCTGAAATGGATGAAGATCGATCAGTTCTTTTTGGTACAGAGATAATATAGTGGTCAGAAAAATACAAGAAGTTGCTCATCATCAGGAATGATCAAATGCAAATTAAAACACAAATAGATGAAATTTAGCAAACAAAATGAACAAACATACAAAAATAAATAAATCCAGATGTCTATTACTAGCTAGATTGAGGAAATAAGTAATGCATTACATTTTGGTGTCAACAATATAAATTGGTAGTGACTTTTTGGAAATACATATCAAAAGTCTTTAAAATATCTCTAGTTCTTTATGTAATATATATCTCTAGAAATTATCCTTGGGATCCAGAAGTAACTTGAAGCATCATGACTTTCTTTGTAAAACTAGAAACACTCTGGTAGCGTAGTGCCTAAGGCACTTGACTGCTAACCAGAAGGCTGGCAGTTCAAACCCACCAGCCACTCCTCAGAAAGAAGATAGGGCAATTTACTTCCACAGTGATACTGCCTTGGAAACCCAAGGAGGGGTCGCTGAGTCAGGTCTCACTCGACGGCACATAACAACAACAACAACAACTTGACGTAATGTGTGAGCATCAGAAATGCTTCTAAGGAGTTTATAATGATACTGAAAAATGCTTACAAGTATAATATTGATAAGGATAATGTATTAAATATGTAGTATGATTTTAGAAGTATAAATAAGAAATGAAAAATAAGAAGTGAAAAATAATCTAATATTTTTTGAGTGGCAGAACCAAGAGTAACCTCTTGTAAATATTTTAAATGTTGTCTAAACTCTCTCTAACCACCATCCATTAGCTTTATAAGTACTTTCCTCCCTCTTTTTTTTCTCAGAAGTTCTGTTGTTGCACGATTTGGCCAAAAACAGAGCTAACAAATATATATTTCTTTTTTGACTCTCTCTAGTCTGAATGATCTGGATTCTGACAGGAGACAGTGAAATTTAGAAGGAAGTACAGAGTTGGGAGTCAGAAAAGATAGGGTCAATATCAGATATCTAAAAATGTAACTTTTGTGGCATGGGATAAGTTACTTAACCTCTTAGGTCAAAATGTTAGTATTTTTACTCTAAAGGAGTTTGTGCAAAATCACCACAAAAATCAATTTCCTTGATGGCAAAAATGGCAAGCAATGCCTTGAGTGGTCCTCTGCAGCCCATAAATGGATGATTTATTCAGTTTTTGAACCCAGGTCAGTTAGTATTACTTATGATTCCAAGTCAGAGAAGAGATTATGAAACATGTAATAACTAAAAGCAATATGTGATTTGGGATTGTTCCTTGGACTAGATCAAGGGCATTAGTGGGTCAAAATGTCAGTAGAATAGATAATAGAGATGCATCATTATTAATTTCCTGATTTTGATAACTGTACTGTACTACATCAGAGATTGTCTTTGATTTTAGGAATTACCCACTGAAGGGTGTAGCAGTAAAGAGGCGTCATGTTAATCACTTAGTTTAATTTAACTATTACAGAAATTTTTTTTGTCTATTTGTTGAGAGAATGAATGATAAGAAGAATGCAGCAAAATACTAACATTTGTGGAATATGGATAAAGAGTATGCAGAAATTCCTCATCCTGTTATTCACCACCTTGGAAAACCAATGGAAGTTGCTATGAGTTGGAATTCACTTGATGTCAGAAATTATTTTAAAATATAAAGTTAAAAATATTTTGCAAATGTGATATATGTCTCGTTTAATTTGTATTTCTTCAATTTTTTTAATGAGGATATTTCCATGTTTAACTGGCTTTGAATCTCATTTGCAATGTTGTCAATGTTCGAATGCTTTACATTTCTATATAGTAAAATCTATCAGATTTTTCTTTTGGATTACTTTCATTACCTTTGTGTTCAGAGTATCCTAGATCATTAGTTACTTTAACAAGGTTTTTAAAAAATCAACAAAGTGAAAGGCACATGTGAAAAGTTTAATTTCCTTCCTTTCCCCATTCTTCCTGTACCGTCTCCCATGTCCCTAACAGAGAAACATTCTTCATCAGTCATAACAAGGCCAGGGACCCACTGTGAAACAGACCATTAATGGCTCATATGCAAGTTCAAGCAGAAGGTGAAGAAAATTAAAACAAGTCCAGAGAACCAAAGTACACCATTGACTATTGCTTGAACAATTTCTCTTAGAAAGATCAGGATAAGGGCAGTCCCCATGAGGCGGAAGTCAAAGATATTCCAAATGTCCAAACTACTGTGCCACTCCATCATTTCAGACATTAACTCCTCCTTCTCCTCCCAGTAATCTCCCCTATCTTAGGGTTCTGTATTTAGCTGTAATGCCTCACAGAACTCACAGACACCAAAGGGATCCTCTCACATGGCGGTGGTGGAGGCTGGCAGGCTGGCAAGTCCCAAGTCTGTGAGTGGGTCTGGAGGAGCCTCCCAATGCTCGGGGTTTGATGAGCCTTGATCAGCAGATCAGATGACGGCTGCTGTCTCAGATCCAGGGGTGAGATGAGGATGAGCCAAAACACAGAACCGGAGCAAGAGAAGGGCAAACCTTCCCAGAGACTCATAGGTATGCCCTCAAGGAAGCTAAGGGTGGTGATTTGAGTTATACCCTCCAGCAAGGCAGGACTCAAGATACATTCCACCTGTGTTGCTCCAATAGAAATAACCCAAGTGAATGGCTTTAACAATCAGCATCTGCTCAGTTGCTTGAGGCAAATCCCACCACAGAGCCTATTGCCAGTCATTATAGGGAACGACTACCACCAGCTGCCCAGCCAAGTTGACACCCGACCTTAACTACCACACCACCCCAAACAGGCATGGATAATAGGATTTACAATACATCACCGAATGGAGGACAATGGCTAGAAGGGCCACGTCAGGCAATTCATTGCAAGTATATTCCACCTGAATTTAAAGACCATCTCAAGGATAGATTTGATCCATTGAATGCTAATGACTGAAGATAAGATGAGCTGTGGGATGACATCAAGTACATCATACACGAAGAAAGCAAAAGTCATTAAAAAGACAGGAACGAAGGAAAAGACCAAAATGGGTGTCATAAGAGACTCAGAAACTTGCTCTTGAATGTAGAGTAGCTAGAGAAAATAGAATAAATGATGAAGTAAAAGAGCTGAAGACAAGATTTGAAAGATTGGTTTGAGAAGGTCGAGTAAAGTATTTTAATGAAATGTGCAAAGACCTGGATTTAAAAAACCAAAGGGGAAGAAAACACTGAGAATTTCTTGGTCAGAAAGAACTGAAGAGAAAATTCAAGCCTTGGGTTGCAGTATTGAAGAATTCTATGGTTAAATATTGAACAATGTAGGAAGCAGCAAAAGAAGATGAAGGAATGAACAATCCCTGTGCCCAAAATAATTGGTCAACGTTCAGCCATTTCAGTTAGCATAAGATCGGGAACAGATGGTGTTGAATGAAGAAGTCCAAGTTGTGCTGAAGACACTGGCAGAAAACAAGACTTCAGGAACCTATGGACCTATGTACTACCAGTTGAGATGTTCCAACAAATGCATGCAATGTTGGAAGCACTGACTAATCTACATGAAGAGATTTGGAGGACAGCTACCTGGCCGTCTGAATGGAATAGATCCATATTCATGCCATTCCAAAGAAAGACCATCCAACATAATATGAAAATTATTGAATACCATTAACATCACACAAATAAAATTCTACTGAAGGTAATTAGAAAACAGTTGCAGCAGTACATCAACAGGGAACTGCCAGAAATTTAAGCTGGACTGAAAAGAGAATGTGAGACAAAGGATATCACTGTTGATGTCAGATAGATCTTGATTAAAAGCAGAGAATACCAGAACAATATTTCCTGTGTTTTATTGGCTATACAAAAGCATTTGACCATGTGGATCATAGAAAATTATGAATAGTATTGTAAAGAATGTGAACTCGAGAACACTTAATTGTGCTCACATAGACATAGACCAAGAGCAGTCATGTGAACAGAACAAGGAGATACTGCATGGTTTAAAATCAGGAAAGTAAAGTGAGGGTTAGTGGAAAAGGGGAAGACTCTCAACAAGACAGATTGACATAGTGGCTGCAACGATGGGCTCAAGTATGGCAAGGACTGTGAGGATGGCCCTTGCCCAGGCAGTGTTTCTTTCTGTTGTACACGGGTCATTATGAGTCAGAGCCAACTTGATGGGGCTTAACAAAAACAACAACAGGAAGGTTGGTGTCACCCAGTGCACTCACTTGTAGTGACCCTACCAGTGGTCCTCCTCCTACACCAGGCCGTAATAGTATTTATTTATTTATTTTTTGCATTTTAAGTGAACTTTTATTTAACTTTTTGTCATGGGGATTAAATAAGCAATTACATGTTTCTGCAGCTGTACTTTTTGCTTGTTATACTAAATTTTTAAGATATAAATCAAAATGTATATAGTTATTTGCTCAGTTAAAGATAAATGTACAAATTTAAGATTATAATGAAATTTCTAAATTTTTTACGGCAGATTAATCACATAGACTCTCTCTTCCTCTTAGTACTGGGTTGAATCCAAACCAAAAAACCAGTTTTGGTCAAGTATTTTCTGAATCATGGTGACCCTACATGCTGTAGCACAGAATGCATGCCATAGAATTTTCTTTTTGTTATGGCTGTGATATCTTGGAAGCAGATCACCAGGTCTTCTGAAACCTCTGGGTACTTTTGAACCACTAACCTTTCTGTTAGTAGCTCAGCACTTAGCCATTTGTGCCACTCTCTTCCATAACTCATTTGAGTATGCAGAGAGAACCGTTGGGGGCCAGAACAAGAAGGGTCTAATCATAAAAGGGCAAGTAGAAGTTCCAGCTTTATAATTGCATCAATTAGAAAATAAGTTCCTTAATCTCTGCATGAAACAATTGGGAAGTGGATTTATTCTCCTCTGAGAAAGTCCCCAGAGAGGGGATGTTAGAAAAGTTCAGGGAATTGAATTCCCTGATCTCAATTTTCCATCTCATACACCTTAAATGCTTTGGGCTTCTCAATCCAGCAAATTTTTCCCTCAGTCCTCCTTTTGGTGGGTTTTAGAGTAGACTGATCCTTTCTAGCCCCATGTAACTTTCTTAGTGAGAAAGTCATTAAGTGCTAGATTGAAACACTGAGGTCCAGGAACTGATGGAATCCTATAAGACCACGAACAAGATCAGTATTTAGTGATGCCTTTTATGTTTGGAACAGATTCTGAGACAGTTATATTCATTGAACCCTTACCATGGATGGATGGACCCTCAGTCATGGGTTTTCACATACATTGGCTCTGTCCATTGGTGTTATTCTTGCTTCTACACACTTTCATACATGGGGAGCCTTTCTTAGGTTTGCTGGATACCTCAGCAGATGGGGCAGATCTTACCCATCATCCTGTTCAAGCTCTCTCCTTCCTAGTTAAATGACAGGGGTTTGACCTCCGTGAGGAATCTACTTTATGTCTTGGTTTAGAGCTGAGGTTATAATTGATCTCACCTGAGTCACATAATCAGTGTGGCATAGTTTGCAGAGTTTGTTTTAAGTCCACCAGTGAGTCACACATTTTTTTTCCGGAATATTCTTTTGAAAAATTCAAGTGGCCTGCCACAAACATTTACACACCTGGCTTTATTTTATTTTATTTTTTTAGAAATAAAAATTAGCTCAATCTAAGCCTGAACAGTGATTAGCCTCACAGAAACTTAAATTTTGCCAAGCACCAAGTCTTAAGCCAAGATTTCCTAATTTTAGACCTGTGAATACCAACCCAATCTTTATATATTTTTTAATCTCTTTGTGTTTAGACTTGTAAGTGAAATAAAACTGTTTTCCTGGGGTGATGTGGTACAAGTGAATCAGATTTATGACCATAAAAGACATCCAGAAGAAAAAGCCAAGAATCAAGGCAGGAAAAAATATTCAAGGTAGGCTTGTTCACTTAGTCTAAGTGGGCATGCTTTGGATTTTCCTTTCATAAAAAAGATCTTATATTTTTTGTCTAGATATTGTTGCCCCCATATGATTTAGTCTCCATGCTGTTCATAGCAAACCCACTACCCTTTTTTGGGAGTGATATCAAGCAGCCAATGATTGTTCTTTTGTCCTGTTGTCTCATGGAAGACATGCTTTAGAGGAACCAAAGGCAGAGCGGGAACTCAGGAGGAAGCAGTTTGACAGTAGTTCCAAGGCCTGAAAAGGATGCTTCTAATTACTGAAGGAGAGTTCTTTGGTTTCTGTGATTCCAGGCTGTCATCCCCTGCATTTTAAACCATGGTGGCTACAAGCAACGTGACTGAAATAATTTTCGTGGGATTTTCCCAGAACCGGGATGTGCAGAAGATCATTTCTGTGGTGTTTCTCCTCATGTACACGGCCATTGTGTTGGGCAATGGTCTCATCGTGGTGACCATAATGACCAGCAAAGCCCTCACCTCCCCCATGTATTTCTTCCTCAGTTACTTGTCTTTTGTGGAGATCTGTTACTGTTCTGTCACAGCCCCGAGGCTCATCATTGACTCCTTTACTGAGAGGAAAGTGATTTCCCTCAAGGGCTGCTTCACACAGATATTTTTCCTCCATTTCTTTGGAGGCACCGAGATCTTTCTCCTGACGGTGATGGCCTATGACCGCTACGTGGCCATCTGCAAGCCCTTGCACTACACGACGATTATGAACCGGCGTGTGTGTGGCCTCCTGGTGGGGGCTGCCTGGGGTGGGGGCTTGCTGCACTCTGCTGGGCAAACCTTCCTCATTTTCCAGCTCCCCTTCTGTGGCTTCAACACCATTGATCATTACTTCTGTGATGTCCATCCTGTGCTGAAGCTGGCCAGCTCAAACACCTTCCTCATTGGTCTGCTAATCATCGCTAATGGTGGCCCCATTTCTGTGATCAGCTTCACTGTGTTGCTTACTTCCTATGTGGTCATCCTGCTCTCACTCAGGAATCAGACCTCAGAGGGGCGGCGCAAGGCCCTTGCCACCTGTGCCTCACACATTGCAGTTGTGGGCCTGTTCTTCATACCCTGCTCCTTTGTTTACATGAGGCCCTGTGTCACCCTCCCTGTGGACAAGATAGTGGCTGTGTTTTACACGGTGGTCACACCACTCTTAAACCCCATCATTTACTCTTTCAGGAATGCTGAAGTGAAGAAAGCCTTGAGGAGACTGGTGGGGAGGAAAGTGATTTGGGAAGAGAAATAGATGAGGAATAAGGGGGAAGGAATTTGGGGCTTCCTGGATCTCACTCTGCTTCTACCTTGAATGGACATCATGGCCTTGGAGTAGTCACCTTTCTTCAGGTTTCAGTTTCCTTGTCTTTATAGCATTGCACTGGAGAAGCGAGGGAAGGTTCGTTCTGTTTTGGGCAAGCCAAGCTGACCTAGAAGTGTTAGTCATCAGAGCAGAAGACACGTAGACTGTTTTGTCAGCAAACTCACATGAGCTCACAATAGCACTAGATTCAGCTTTCTAAAGAGTCAGTATGAAACCTCAATGAGATTTGAAGGAATTTCAAAGCACTAAAGAATGCTATCCACTTTGTAAGCAGAAGTTTGATTTTCTGTGGATCATGACTGTTTTTCCTCTCTAAAATTCTCTTTTGTTCACGTCTGTTTGCCTTTCTTGTCTCTTCATTTCCCCCCCCCCCATTTAATAACTCCAGTTGTTTGCTCCATTGTTTTTGCTCAGATTATCTGCTCCTTCTTGATTTCTCTGGTTTCTCAGTCAATCCAAGGAAGCATCCGGGTAATGTATCTCTTACACCGCCAGACACCTTGCCAATACCCATCCACGAGTACTCCACATTTTCCCATTCCTTTACTCTGTACCTGCTTGTTGATTAAGGTATAGGTTTAACTGCCTTTGCTTGTGTCCTTGTTGATGCTCTACTATTAAATATGAATATTAACCATTAATAATAATTTATTTATTTATTTGTGATTTGGGTGAAAGTACAGAGCACATTCATTTTCCATTCAACAGTTTGGACACATTTTGTTTCATGACATAGATTGCAATCCCCACAAAGTGAGGCTCTCTTCCGACCTTCGCCCTGTGGTTGGTTACCTTTTCCCTGTGTCCTTCTCTCCTATGTATTTCTGCCTTGTTTCTGCACTGTCTCCCTGCAAATGCTGCCTTCTGCTCTCACAAGGTAGATAGTTCTAAAGAGTGTACTTACCTGGTGTAACCATTCACCTTGTAGGCATGTAGACATGCCTACATGTCTGGCTAGAAGTCATGGGAGTTCAGTTTCAGACCGTAAGGGTAACTAGGGGCCATAGTATCAGGGGTTTCACCAGTTTTTATCAGGCAAGTAAGACTGTTTTTTTTTTTTTTTTAAATGATTTTGAGTTTTGCTCCACATTTTTCTCCCACCTTATCCAGTGCCCTACAATATTTTAACCATCTCGTTTGAGTCCTGTTTCCTGTAGCCATCTCCCCAGCCCCCATGAATGTACTCCCAAACCCAAAATCACTTCTGCAGGTAATTTTCTTCCACTTGCTTTGAGACTAATCACCCTAAAGCATTTCTCTGATTTCATCACTCTTCTCCTCAAAAACCTTCCATGACTCCCTATCGCCTGCTGAATCAACTAGAAAAAACTCCTTACTTGACATGAAACACCCTCAAGGTAGGACTTCCTCTTCATATTCTATCTTTATGTTCTGTTACACTCTGGTGGAACTCACTGGTTTCTGAACATCCTTTTGTGCTTTTCCCTGTCTGTCAATATGCTATTCATGCTCCATGGATCTGAAATGCTGCCACCTTCAGGAAGTGTTCGTGATTATCCTATGTGGACATTTCCTGTTCCATCTTTGAACTCCCACAGCATTCAGTGGGAAAACTTGAAGACCTTTACTACCTATATCTTATTTTTCATCCGTCTCCATTAAAATGTCACTGCTTTGAGAATATGGACTGGATTTTATTCACCTTTGTATATTTTATTCTAAATAAAATATAATAAAAAGCCATTTGGTCAGTTAGGTTTTTGGAAGTCATTTGTGATTCATTTTGTAAATGAATAAATGGTTGGTGTATGTCTTTACATCTCAATTGTCTTAGTGTATTACTAAGTACATTACTAACCAATGTTACACAGCGAAGACAAATCAATACTCACTCTTAATATTGTTTCTGAGAATAATATTTGTACTTACTGCATTGAGTCTAATCTGACTCATAGTAACCTTTTAGGACAGAGTATAACTGCCTCATAGGGTTTCCACAGCTGTATATCTTTATGGAAGTAGACTACCTCATCTTTCTCCCTCCGAGTGGCTGGTGGGTTTGAATAGTTGTTGACCTTTTGGTTAGCGGCTGAATGCTTTAACCACTATATCACCAGGGCTCCTTAGGATATTTAGATATAAATAATGAACAAGTATGTGTGTGTGTTTTACAATTTACCAAGATCCTTTGTATATTTTATCTCATTTGGTTCCACAGTAGCCTGGTGTGATTCTCTGTTTTACAGATTAGGAAATTGTGAGAGGTCAATGTCTTTTTTTAAAAAAAATTATTTTGCTCTTGTTGAGCATATATTGGGCAAAACATGTACCAATTCAACTGTTTCTGCATGTATAATCCAATGACATTAATTACGTTCTTCGAGTCGGGCAACCATCCTCGCTTTGCTTTCCTGAGCTGTTGCTCTCCATTAACATAAACTCACTGCCCGCTATTGTGCCTATCTAAACTCTTGAGTTGCTATTATCAGTTTGATCCCATACAGATAGTTCTTAAAAGAGCATAATTCTCAAGGCAGCCATTTCTTTTCTAGGTAAGCTAAACCATTTGCTTTTTAGAAGACTTCAGGGGCTATTTTTGGTTTAAGTTTTAAAGATTGTCTCAGGACAATATTTTCAGGAGTTCATCCAGCCCTCTTGGCTCCAGAAAACCTGGAATCCAATAAGAATTTGTAACTCTGTTCTTCACGCTCCCCTTTACATCAGGATTCTTCTACACAACTATTGATCAAAACGTTCAGTGTCTTGATCAAGGTCACAAAGTTAGTGACTCCCAGGGCCTGAATCAAACCCAAGTTTGACAGATTCCTAAGCCTGTGCTCTCTCCCTGCACCCCCCCCCCCTTGGCCACAGTACATTATCTTTTTTATGTATTACTGAATTTTATTAAAAAATGCTTTGATAAGGACTTTTTTCATCTATGTACATAGGGAATATTGGTCTGTATTCTTATTATTTTGAAATATCTTTTTTTCAGGTTTTGGTGGCAAAGGTATGTTGGTCTCATAAAATGACCTGGGTAGTTTTCCTTTCTTTTCTGTTTTCTGAACGCATTTGTGTTAGGTTTGGTGTTATCTCTTTAAATGTTTGATGGGATTTACCAGCCAAACCATCTTGGCCTGGAGATTTTTCCTTTCTGAAAGTTCATATACTATGAATTCTGTTTCTTTAATAGATAGCAGGATATTCAAATTTTCTGTTTCATCTTGGGTCAATTTTGTAAGTCATATTTTTTCTAGGAGTTGATACATTTCATCTAAGTTGTAGAATTTGATGACCTAAAGTAATTCAGAGCATTCTCTTATTATCCTTTACCTTTTATGGGATCTGTAGTGCTATCTTCTTTTCTTCCTAACATTAATATTTTGTGTTTCATCTATTTTTAATCTATCTATCATCATCTATCTCTCTGTCACCTAAGTATCTATCATCTCTCTGTCTATTTAAGGGTTTATTAGTTTTATTTGACCATTACAAAGAAACCCTGTTTTGTTTTTGCATTAATTATTTTTTTACTTTTATGTTATATGTGATTCAATTCTGTTCTTATCTTCTTATCTTTCTTATTTCCTTCTTTCTACTTAGTTTAAATATACTATTCTTTTCTCTAATTCTGAAGGTGTAAACTTCAGTTTTAGATATTTTTACCTTTCTAATATAAGAATATAAAACCAGAAATTTCCTTTAAGCAAAGATTTAGCTATTTCCCATGTTGATGTTCTACATGTTATATTTTAATTACTAATCAATTAAGAATGCATTCTGTTGTTTGTTGTTGTTATGTGCCATTGAGTAGGACCCGACTCATAGCAACCCCTCTTTGGGTTGCCGAGGCAGCATCACTATGGAAGTAGATTGCCCCATCTTCCTTCCGAGGAGTGGCAAGTGGGTTTGAACCACTAGCCTTCTGGTTAGTTTTTGATTATTTCTTTTCTGACCAATTTATCATTTACAAGTATGTTGTCAATTTCCAATTTCCATTTGTGATTTTTTCTTCATTTTTAATTGTTACTGATTTCTAATTTAATTCCCCTGTGGTCAGAGAACATACTCCAAATGATTTATTCCTTTTACATTTATTGAAATTTTAGGTCTGTCTTAGTGAATGCACCATGTGTGTTTGAAAAAAAATGTGTAGTTTTTAGTTTTACAGTCTTGTGCTCTATAAATATCATTTAAGTTAAGGGAGGTCATATGTCATTCAGCTCTTTTAGTCTTTACTGACTTTTTTTTTTGTCTCATCATACTTCCAGTTCCTGGGGATTGTTAATATTTTCATCTATGATTGTGTAGTTGTATATTTAATTATTTTAATCCAAGAACGAAAAAATGCAGATGAGGAAATGGTATCCCAGAGAGAGTAAGCCATTTGTTGGAAGTTATACACCCATAGAGTGACAAGGCAGGACCTTAAACAAAGCAGCTTGAAGCCTCAGTCCTCAAGCATCACACTGTACTGCTCCCTGTTTGTCTTACCCACCTCGCAGGCTAGAACCACTTTTCATTGGGCCATGTTAACATAAAGGAGCCCTGAAAGCACAGAGTTAAGCACTTGGTGACTAACTGAAAGGTTGATGATGTCTTTGTGGGAGAAAGGCCTGGAGATCTACTGCTGTAACATTGCAGCCTAGAAAACTCCAGGGGGCAGTTCTCTGTGTCACGTGGGGTCACCATGAGTCAAAATGGACTCAATGGCACCTAACAACAACATGTTTACATAAATTAGTTACCAAGGAGCTATTTTAGTTTAAACTTGTCCTTTCCTCTTAAAAAAAGATCATTTCATGTTGGATACAGTGTATTTTCCCAAAGAGATGGGACATAACTATGCCCTGCACATAGTAGCTGCTTAATAATTATATGTTGAATGAATGAGTTTAGGATGACTAAGAATAGGAGCTCAAGCAAGAATAAAAACAGTGACTTCCTGAACCTCTAAATTTGACTGAAGCGCTACGTTAATGTGATAAGGAGGTATTGCTGCCTCCATGGCCCACTCTTCTAATTGGCATACATTGCCCCTGGGTTTCATTAGCAAGGCTCAAGACACTTTATTGAAAATGATTGTGCTATGTTTTCCAAAGGAGAGGTACTCAAGTCTGGTGATGGTTATGGGTGAGGCAATACCACTTGAACTTCCCTTAAACCCACTGCGTTTAAAAGTTCCTGTACCATTCAGTTCTCCTCCCAGACTCCTTGACTTAGGTCTCTCACCTCAGGAGGATAGAGCTCACTCAAGTCAGTTCCTATGTAGCTCTGTCTTCCTGGCACTCTCTGGCTGGAACAAACCTGAACTGACCAAGAACCCTTGTAGAGAACAGATGTCTACACTTGCTTTGTTTGTTCCCAGACCCCTAGATGAAAGTCCTGCTTGTCAGTGTCTGAGGGTTTCTTAGGCTCCTGTCTTCAAATGCATCAAGAGTTTTCCCATGTGGATTGATTCCCCTGCTCCCAAGATTCCTATGGTGTCTTTGGAATCCTTTTCCTGTAGGTGTTTTTTGGTTCACCCCTAGCTGCTGAGGACATATTCTTTTTGGTTGGTCAGATGTTCTCAATTTCTTGTTCTGTACTCTGGTGGTGAAGTGGTAAGGCATTTGGCTGCTAACCAGGTCAGTGGTTCAAACCCACCAGATGCTCTGTGGAGGAACATGAGGCAATCTACTTCTGTAAAGATTTACAGCCTTGGAAACCAATGGGCATCATGATGAGTTGGAATCACCTCGATTGCAGTGGGTTTGGTATACTGACCAAGAAGATAGCTTTAAAGCCTGGTACACTGGATTCCAGTTCTGACTCTGCATCGTAAGGTTGTGTGAATGAACTTGGCCAAGTCACTCATTTCCCTAATCTTCACTTTCCTCCTATAAAAAATAGAAACTATCATAGTAACTTCCACATAGTGGTGTTGGTAGAAGAATTGAGAGATATGGACAGAGCCTGGTATACAGATGTGTTCAGTAATTGAAATTTGGTGCTATTAAGCTTTAGTTACTATTCCTTATACTTGGCTATGCAAAAACATTTGACTGTGTAGATCATAACCAATTGTGGATAACATTGATAAGAATGGGAATTCCAGAACATTTAATTGCACCCATGAAGAACCTGTACATAGACCAGGAAGCTGTCGTTTGAACAGAACAAGGGGTCACTGTGTGGTTTAAAATAAAAAAGGGAGTGCCCCAGGGTTGTATCTGTTCACCATACTTATTCAGTTTCTATGCTGAGCAAATAATCTGAGAATCTGGACTATATGAAGATAAACGTGGCATCAGGATTGGAGGAAAGCTCATTAGTAACCTGCAATACTCTGATGACACAAGTTTGCTTGCTGAGAGTAAGGATGACTTGAAGCACTTACTGATGAAGATTGAAGAATACTATCTACAGTATGGATTACAGCTCAATATAAAGAAAACAAAAATCCTCACAACTGGACCAATAAGCAGCATCACAATAAATGGAGAAAGATTGAAGTTGTCAAAGACTTTATATTACTTGATTCTACAATCAACACCAATGGAAGCAGCAATCAAGATATCAGATGATGTATATCACTGGGCAAGTCATCTGCAAGGACCTCTTTCAAGTGCTGAAGAGCAAAGATGTCTCCTTGAGGAGTAAGGTGTGCCTGACACAAGCTATCATATTTTCAATCACCTTACATGCACGTGAAAGCTGGACGTGAATAAGGAAGACCAGAGAAAAGTCAGTGCTTTTGAGTTGTGGTGCTGGTGAAGAATGCTGAAAGTACCATGGACTGTGAAAGAACTAAGAAATCTCTCCCAGAAGAAGTGCATCCAGAATGTTCCTTGGAAGAGAGAATGGCCAGACTTCGTCTTACCTAGTTTGGTCATGTTGTAAGAAGAGACCATTCCCTGGAGAAGGATATCATGCTTGGTAAAGTGGAAGGTCAATGAAAGAGGGGACAGCCCTCAACAAGATGGATTGACACAGTGGCTACAATGATGAGCTCAGGTATAGCTGGGATTGTGGAGCTGGCACAGGACCAGGAAGTGTTTCGTTCTGCTGTGCACAGGGTCGCTGTGAGTCAGAGAAGACTTGACAGTACCTAACGACAACAACAACAACAACAACCACCACCACAATATACTTGTGCGGATGATACCATAAAGCTCAGAGGGAGCTTCCACATGTATTTAATTATTTAGAGGCTTTCCAGATGAATGCCCGGACTAAGAGCTAGGAAGCGGTGTGTGTAGAGTGGAGGGATCAGGATTTGCAGAGCAGGCTGTGTTCTGCAGTTTTTCCCATGGGCTCTTCTGCTCTGGGTCCCTGATACCACATTAACTTTTGAAAAGTATAACACTTCCAGTCTTGGAACCCTTTTCCCAAAGCTCAGGTCCACCTGGCAAGATGTTCTTTTACATAAATGAATTCTCTTGATGCTTAAAAGAGTACTTGAAAGACTTTTTATGTACATTTTAATGTTCTCTTTTAAGACAGAGACTGTATCTGTCAACTGGTGAGAGATTGAAGGCAGTGCGAAGCATGGCAAATGTGTCATGTGAAACTCAGTCCTCCACCAATTCTCAGGGAAAGTAGTGAAGGGAATTAGTAAAGATGCAAAGCGGCACACTTGCTTTCTAGTTATTTTTAATTCAGCAAAAATTAATTATCATTTTCAGTGAAATTATCTGTTTTGTGTCTTTCTACTATTCCTGCTTAGAATCATGGCATCCAGTTCAGCTCTTATCTTTTATAGATGGGGACATAGAGCACCAAAGAGAAGGAGAGAGTCGTTTGAGCCCACCCAAATATTAGTCACTGCATTGGGACTAAAACAGCTGTTTTGGCTGATAGACCAGTGCCCTTTCACAGAATCATGGTGCTTCCTTTCGGCAAAGTCAAGTTCCATGTTAATTTCTGAAATTTTTAGCTCATGAAAAAGTGAAGGAGGTATGGAGAGTATATTAAAGAGCATTGGTTTTGGAATCAGATAGATTTGATTTTAATTCCCATTGTGGCATTTCCTATCAGTGATCTTGAAGAAGTCACTTACATGTTAAACTGTTTGAGCTTGTTTTTCTTTATCTGTAAAGTGAGTACACTAATACCTAAAAATTTGTGATGAGTATTGCTAGATAGGTAAGAGACAAGTATTGATTTGAGTGAAGGAAAAGGCTATATACCAGCACAATAACACCAAGGAGAAGGAAGACACGGAGAGGTTTACAAGAGGTACAGACAACAAAGGTAAACACTTTTATATACAAGATACTGCATTATCAGTAAAACAAACATTGACCTACGGGTGGTTACATAGGTAGACAGGCTAAATGATCATGTGTGTCTAAGTGAAAGGGGAAAAGGAACGTTGTGATGAGTTTGAACTAGGATAATGTGTGAAGCTCATGCACAGTGCCTGACCCAGGGGCTTCACAACGGTGGTAATACTATGAGCTACAAGAAGTGGGATGTCTTTTTTGTACTATATTCAGTCTTAGTCAGGTCCTCATAGTTTAGGATGTGTTTACACCTTAAGGCTGTTGGGAGGAATTTGTAGAGTACAAGAGAGGAGGAAACAAGAACAGAATAAATCCTTGGAGGAGAGGTTAAGGTGTTTGGAGAGGAGAAAGTGGTCTGGGTTGGAAGTCAATGATTGTCTTTGTTTTATCAGTGTCTTCTCTAATTCCTGGAATAGAAGTAGTCATCAACTAGCATCCAGACTCTATCTGACCATAAAAAATGTTCATGCATTCCCACTTCAAGAACCAATCTTAGGGAAAATTGTCCAGAGATTTACAGAGTAGGGTCATTTATTACAGTGAAAAAATTGGGAGTAACTTAAAAGCTAATAAACAGAGAAATAGTCAAATTATGGGATTTTTTAAATAATGTAACCATTACATTTTTTTTTGAAGTATGTTGTCTTGGGGAAATGCTTAAAGTTTCAAGGGAAAAAGATCTATATAAAGTATGTAAACTCTTTATTCAAAATTCATAGAAAGGTTTGTGTAATTCAAAGAAAATGACTAAAGGACATTCACCTGCTGTTAGTGATTTCTTATTCCTCATTATATTTTCCTTTGTTTTCCAAAGTATATCTAATGAGCATTATGAAATTACTTAATCTCTCTGTGCTTCATTTTCTTTATCTGCAAAATGAAGATAGAATAGAAAATACATATAGCATTGTTTTGAGTAATAAAATAGATCATGCTTTATTTTATATTTCATAATACAAATAATAAATATAAAGTACAGATTATTATGGTTTTTTTTTTTTTTTTCCTGAGAGAGTCTGGGTCAGAACAGGAAGACTCTTGAATGGAGGGAAGAGAGAATAAATCTTGGCTTGGACCACCAAAGTCTGTTGTTCCCTTTTTATTCTTAGAAGACTTTCTTTGACAGCAGGATTCTGGGCCACATTGCTGATTGAGTTCTATGATTCTTTGTACCAGAGCTTAATAAGTATGTTCTGAAATAAAGAGAAATGATAAAGAACTCTGGAAGTACATCCTGTGGCACTGTCCCTGTAGTTAGTCTCTCACTTGAGTCTGACATGCAACCATTGAGATCTAATAATACGTACTATTTACTGAGAACCTATTACCAGCTGTCATCAAGTTGATCTCAACTCATGGTAACCCCATGTGTGTCACAGTAGAACTGTATAGGGTTTTCAATGACTGATTTATTGGAAGTAGATTGCCAGACCTTTCTTCCAAGGTACCTCTGGATGGAATCAAACTTTTAACCTTTCAGTTAGCAGCTGACCTAGTTCACCCAGTTAGTAACTAGCATAGCTGGGACCTAATTTTCTTACATCATTTAATTTCTGTCCTTTCACAACAAATCCCTTCCTTGTGCTTGAAGAAGAGGATCCATGGGCACCAAGAACAACGTGACTGAGTTTGTTTTATTCGGCCTTTTCCAGAGCAAGGAGATGCAGTATGCTTGCTTTGTGGTCTTCCCCTCTTCTATCTACTCATTGTTCTGGGGAACCTTCTGTTCATTGTCACTATCAATGTCATCAAGACCTTGAATGCTCCCATGTATTTCTTCCTTAGCCATCTGTCTTTTGCTGACATGTGTTATATATCTGCCACCACAAAGATGATTACAGACTCTTTCATGGAATGCAAGATCATCTCCTTCAGTGGCTGCATGACCCAATTTTTTTCTGCCCACTTCTTTGGCAGCACTTAGATCTTTCTCCTCACAGCGATGGCCTATGACTGCTATGTGGCCATCTGTAAGCCCCTGCACTACACAACCATCATGAATCAGCAGAAGCATAGTCTACTGTCAGGAGTATCTTGGGTGGCTGGCTTCTTGCATTCCATCCTGCAGACCCTCTTCATGGTCCAGCTGCCCTTTTGTGGACCCAATGAGATCGATAATTTCTTTTGTGATGTTCATCCCCTGCTGAGGCTTGCCTGTGAAGACACCTATGTTGTGGGTCTCATTGTGGTGGCCAACAGTGGCATGATTTCTTTAGTCTCCTTCCTTGTTCTCATCATCCCCTACATAGTCATCTTACTGAACCTGAGAAGCCAGTCATTGGAGGGTAGGTGCAAGGCTCTGTCCACATGTGGCTCACACATCATCACTGTCCTTTTGGTTCTTGTACCCCCCATGTTTATGTACATTCATCCCTCCACCACCCTGGCTGCTGACAAACTTGTCATTCTCTTCAACATTATGATGCCACCTTTGTTGAACCCTCTGATCTACACATTGAGAAACAATGAGGTGAAAAATGCTATGAGGATACTGTTTAAGGTTAAGGGGGAACTTCATGAAAAAGTGACAATCCAGGGAATCTCCATTCATCCGGGAAATTATGAGACTTCCCATTTTGTAGCATCAAATACAGCCTTCATACCTCCAGTTTGATGTATGTAATGAAAACTGTCCTCCTAGATCTTTTCTTAGTAATAATGTTGTTAGGCGCCATAGAGTCAGTTTTGACTCATAGTAACTCTAAGTATAACAGAATGAAAGACTGCCCAGTCCTATACTATCCTCACAATCATTTCTGTGCTTGAGCCCATTGTTGCAGCCACTGCATCAATACATCACATTAAGGGTCTTCCCATATTGCTTGCTCTCTTCTCTTCCAAGTATGAGATCCTTCTCCAGGGATTGGTCCCTTCTGACAACATGACCAATGTGTGAGAGATGAAGTCTGGTCATTCTTGCTTCTTAGGAGCATTGTGGCTGTACTTCCTCCAGGGCAGATTTGCTCATTCTTCTAGCAGTCCATTGCACATTCACTATTCTTCACAGACACCACAACTCAAATGCATCAATGCTTCTGCATTCTTCTTTATTCATTATACAGCTCTCACATGTATATGAGGAGCTCTGGTGGCATAGTGCCTAAGAAATTTGACTGCTAACCAGAAGCCTGGCAGTTCAAACCCACCAGCTGCTCCTCAGAAGGAAGACTGGACAATCTACTTCCATAGAGATACCACCTTGGAAACCCAAGGAGCGGTTGCTATGAGTCAGAACATGTATATGAAGGTATTGAAAATACCGTGGCTTGAGTCAGGTGCACCTTAGTCTTCAAAGTAACATCTTTACTCTTTAATACTTTAAAAGGTCCTTTGCAGCAGATTTGCCCAATGCAATACATTGTTTGATTTCTTAATAATCCCATTTATTCATTCAACCCTTCATTTATAAAATTTTTATGGAGTGCTGTCAATAAGTGAGGCAGTGGGGAATACAAGTAAATGTATTATGTAACCCTTCCTTCTAGAAGGGTAAAGTCCAGGAGTGAGACACTGAAGGGCTTTTATACTCACTCCCTCATTCAGGAAAACCTGTGAGATTATGTGAATGAGGGAATGTCTTGGAAGTCCAAGTACGCATCTGTACAATGGATAATACCACTAGATTAAATGAGATAATGCCTTATGACGACCGAAACAGTGCTTCATGAGATTCATTCTCTTCTGTATTATGATTTTCAAGGTACTTTGTTCTTATCTCCTTACTTCATGCTTTCAGTAGGCAAATGAATAAATAAATGGGGGAAAGGTTAAAGAATTCACTCAAAGTCACACAATAAGTTCAGAGCAGGTTAGAACCAAGGTTTTCTAAGTTTACTTTCAGGGCTCTTCCTACCTCAGGACCTCATAATATAGTGAGTGAGTGGACACCAAGCAAGACTGCACAGACTCTTTTGATGCACCAAAGATTAACATGGGCTTGGAATGCTGGGGAGTAAAGGCAGGGAGAACAGGTCATCAGCATGTCTACCAGCAGTACTGATTTACTTCTCTCTAGCAGGGCAGAAACTTCTCCTATCAACTCCCTTTGCTTTGGTTCATTTCCCTGTTAGAAGATCTAAGTTAGTTCAGGATGGAATTAGAAGAGATAGGTTAGATATTTGGCTTAACAATTCATGGACCATTTCGCTTTCTTGGGTTTCAGCTTCCACACTTAAAAATGGAGGCAGTGGCAAAGCCTCTTTCACTAGATTGTGTGAGGACCTATGGGACTTTGTAAAGTCTTATATCAAAGTCTGTTGTTCAGCTAGAGCTCTTACCTCTGTTTCTTTATAATGCCTTCTATTTCCTTTTCTCTTCTCATTTTCCCTTCTGTCCCTACCCTTCTTCCCCAAACCATAGTGATTTTCAGATTCATTTGTTCTCTTGGCAAATGTTTATTGAGCACCTGGCATGTACTAAGTACTGTTTTGGGGACGGAAGATAGCAGAGAACAGACCAAAACCTCACATTCATTTTATGTTTGAGTAGGTACTAAATGATATCTTCCTGACTTATTGATATCTTCCAATAGGTAGGTACTCTTCTAAGCATTCTACTTGTATTAACTGCTTTAATTTTACAACAACCTCAGGAGATAGTCAAAATCATAAGGAGGAGTGTGATCGGGGTTGGGTGAGGTTGTTGGTGATGAAAGAACCCTTTAGTTCCATCTGATGCCTAATAAACACAAATGCGAATGTTCTTGACTTTGAGAATAACAATAAAATAGCAGCTGACACCTTGAAAACACAATATTCTTCTCAGAAGTTTTTGTATATAAGGTTAATCTGTGTTGAATAAGTTGTTATGAATTGTTCAGTCAGCGTGGACTCATGGTGACCTCGTGTATACCAAGCTTTCCCAGTCCTCTGTCATCTTCATGCTCATTGGCATGTTTGACATTGTTGTTGAGGTCATTATGTTGGTTTATCTCCCTGAGGTTTCTTTCATTTTTCTTGGACTTCTACTCTACCAGATATGATGTCCATTGGTCTCTCCTGATGACAAGTCCAAAGTAAGTGAGTTAAAGTCTTATCATCCTTGCTTATAAGGAAGATTCTTGGTGTTCTCTGAGATTGATTATAAAAGTTCTTGGAAGAATGTAGGAGAATATATGGCTATTTGACTTTAAAGATAAATGGAGATATCCACCAAAGCCAAAGATGAAGAAATTGAACATTTTTATCAACTTCTGCAGTCTGAAATTGACCAAACATGCAATCAGGATGTGTTAATTATCACTGGTGACTGGAATGCAAAAGTTGGAAACAAAGAAGAACCACCGGTAGTTGGAAAATTTGGCCTTGGTGACAGAAATAATGCTGGCACTTGCATGGCAGAATTCAGCAAGACCAATGACTTATTCATTGCAAACACCATTATTCAACAACACAAACAGTGGCTGTACACGTGGACTTCACCAGATGGAACACACAGGAATCAGATTGACTACATCTGTGGCAAGAGGCAGTGGAAGAGCTCCATATCTTTAGCCAAAACCAGGCCAGGAGCTGATTGTGGAACAGACCATCAACTGCTCATATGCAAGTTCAACTCGAAGTTGAAGACAATTAAAACAAGTCCAAGAGAGCCAAAATATGATCTTGAATATATCCCTCCTGAGTTTAGAGATCATCAAAAGAATAGATTTGATGCATTGAACACCAACGATCGAAAACCAGAAGAATTGTGGGATGATATCAAGAACATCATCCATGAAGAAAGCAAGAGGTCACTAAAAAGATGAGAAAAGAAGAGAAGACAAAAATGGATGACAGAAGAGACTCTGAAACTTGTCCTTGAGCAGAGAGTAGCTAAAGCCAATGGAAGAAATGACAAGGTAAAAGAGCTGAACAGAAGATTTCAAAGAGAAGCTCGAGAAGACAAAGCCAATTACCATAATGAAATGTGCAAAGACCTGGAGTTAGAAAACCAAAAGGGAAGAACATGCTTGGCATTTCTCAGGCTGAAAGAATTCAGGAAAAAATTTAAGCCTCGAGTTGCAATATTGAAAGATTCTATGGGCAAAATATTGAATGATGCAGGAAATATCAAAAGAAGATGAAAGGAATATACAGAGTCACTGTATCAAAAAGAACTGGTCGATCTTCATCCATTTCAGGAAGTGTCATATGACCTAGAATCAATGGTATTGAAGGAGGAAGTCGAAGCTGCAATGAAGGAATTGGCAAAGAATAAGGCTCCGGGAATTGAGGGAGTAACCATTGAGATATTTCAACAAACAGATGCCCCACTGGAGGCACTCACTTGGTTATGTTATGCCAAGAGATTTGGAAGACAGCTACCTGGCCAACTGACTGGAAGAGATCCATATTCGTACCCATTCCAAAGAAAGGTGATCCCACAGAATGTGGAAATTATCAAACAATATCATTAATATTGCACCCAAGTAAGATCTTACTGAAGATAATTCAAAAACTTTTGCAGCAGTATATTGACAGAGAACTTCCAGAGGTGCAAGCTGGATTCAGAAGAGGATATGGAACAAGGGATATCATAGCTGTTGTCAGATGGATCTTGGCTCAAGGCAAAGAATACCAGAAAGATGTTTACTTGTGTTTTATTGACTATGCAAAGGCATTTGATTGTATGGATCATAACAAATTATGTATACCATTGAGAGAACAGGAATTCCCAAGCACTTGATTGTACTCATGAGGAACCTGTACATTGACCAGGAGGCTGTTGTTCAAATGGAACAAGGGAACACTACATGGTTTAAAATCAAGAAGGGAGTGCGTCAGGATTGTATCCTTTCCCCATACTTATTCAATCTATATGCTGAGCAAATAATCCAAGAAGCTGGACTATATGAAGAAAAACGTGGTATCAGGATTGGAGGAAGAATCATTAACAACCTGAGATACACAGACGATACAACTTTGCTTGCTGAAAGTGAGGATGACTTGAGACACTTACTGATGGAAATTGAAGAATGTAGTCTGCAGTATGCATTATGTCTCAATATAAAGAAAACAAAAATCCTCACAACTGGACCAATAGGCAGCATCATAATAAATGGAGAAAAGATTGATGTTGTCAAAGAATTTACATTGCTTTGTTCTACAATCGATGCCAATGGAAGCAGCAGTCAGGACATTAGACGACATGTAGCACTAGGCAGGTTGGCCACGAAGGAACTCTTTCTAGTGCTGAGGAGTAAGGATGTCTCCGTGAGGATTAAGGTGTGCCTTAAAAAGCCATGATATTTCCAATCGCCTCATATGCATGTGAGAGCTGGACTATGAATAAGGAAGACCAAAGAAGAGGCGGTGCTTTTGAGTTGTGGCACTGGCAAAGAATGCTGAAAATACCATGGACTGCTAAAAGAACTAACAGATCTGTCCTGGAGGAAGTGCAGCTGAATTGCTCCTTAGAAGTGAGAATGGCCAGACTTTGTCTCACCTACTTTGGTCATGTTGTCAGAAGGGACCATTCCCTGGAGAAGGATGTTGTGTTAGATTGGGTTCTCTAGAGAAACACAAAAACCAGCAAAGTGTATATATATATTTATAGAGAGAGAGAGAGAGAGAGAGAAATTTAACTTAGGAAAATGGCTCACAAGCGTATAGAAGCCGACAAGTCCAAGCTGAAAAGTCCAAGTCTCTGGAGGAGATGGGGCTTGCAGCCGCCTTGGCTTCTGCAAGCACAGGGGAACTGAGAGATTCAAGATGGCCTGCAGTACACTGGTTGTTGACTCCAACAAAAGACGAATCCGAGATCTCCAGGCTGAGCGGTGGGCCGCTCAACTCATGGAAGTCTGTAGTTCACACACCAGGGTTCCAACCCCTCAAGGAATGCAGCTCTTCCCAGAATGTCCTTGGATATCTTGGAAGCAGGTCACACCCCTAGGGAAACTCCCCTTGGGCAGACTGGCCACTCAGAACACAGTCATCTGATCCCATCATGGGAACAACCACACAGAACTGGGGTCCAGCCAAGTTGACACACAGCTCCAACTATCACAGATGTCATGCTCGGTAGGGTGGAGGGTCGACAAAAGAGGGGAAGGCCTTCAACAAGATGGATTGACACGGTGGCTGTGACAATTGGCTCAAGTGTAGCAACGATCATGGAGATGGCGCGGGATTGGAAGGTATTTCTTTCTGTTGTGCATGACTCGACGGCACCTAGCAACAACATAATCAACATCATATTTTGGCTCTCATAACCTATTCTCATTTTCTTCAGCTTCAACGTGAACTTGTTTATGAGCAATTGATGGCACTTATAACCTATTCCAGTTAATTCAGTGGATCAACAGATGGTGTTATTAGTGAATTTAACCAAAGAAGTGAGGAATGGAAGAGATAGGCATATGAGACATCTAGATAGGGCTGAATGAAGGACCATTTTAAGGATCATTATTTATGGGACTAGGAAATGTGCTAGGTAGAGTCCTTGCCAGGCTACTGGCTGTTCCCCAAGACTGGTCACCATCTTCTATCTTTATGGATAGTTCCCCACCTACAGCATCACAACTTTACTTGGGGTATTTCTAAGCCAAACAAACTTGAAACATTTCAGCTGACTCCAGATGACCAGCAAAGTGGGGTTATTGGAGCACTGCTTCATTACAGTACAAGAGAATATAAATGGTGATGTTAACATCTGCTCTTCCATATGTACACTGTGTCTACTAGATTGTCCATGCCATGATGGAAAGAGTTTTGCTTTTTTTTCCTTTCAATTTTCCCCTCCTTATCCCTAAACTTTACTGTGCACGGTGTTCAGCTCAAAGATGGTCAGTTCCTCTTGGATGGTGGATGGATAGATGCCCAGAGAAGTGAAATATCTTTATGAGTCTGCAGATTTCCTCAGGTAGGTCCTAGCTCTTGACTTCAGTCTTTTTTCCACCTCCTCAGTTACTTCCTTGAGCTGCTCTTCTCTTCTTTTTAAAAGAGAGTTTTCATCCACACAGTCTCTCAAATGTCCAAATTACATTTTGTATTCCACAATTTTGAGAAAAATGTGATAGATTGCCTGGAGTTTCATTTTTTAAAACTCCCTTATATACCTTCTGGGTAATAAATGACCAACAGGAGGAGGAAATAGACAAATGCATGGGCCATAGTGGAACCAAGTGACACTGGGTAGCATGCTAAGCTTTATTTGGGAATGTGGATGATGGAAAAATGATGGAGGAGCAGGATCACTAGATGGTCTGGAGAAGGTGGTTAGAATAGATGAGGGGAAAGTTTTAGAAGCTATTTAGATCCACACTTTAAAAAAAAAATGACATTGAGTCTTTCAACATTCTAAGAATGATAGCTTTAGATAGAATTCATCTTTAGAGTGAGTACTACTGTTTTGTTAGGAAAACATTTTCAAAACCCTTTTATTTCAATGAAGAGTAGGCCCAGAGTCCTCTGAAGTTGGCAGAAGGAAGAACTAAGCTGTTCCGCATAATAAAGTAAAACGGTGACTGACTCATGGGACTGAAAAATTGTAATCATGTGAACTGATTTTTGCTTGCTTCACAGATCAAGACAGGCATTTGTGTCTCTGGATTGGGAAAAGAGAGGATGGGATGGGCCCCTAGCAGAAGCAGGCTCCAAGAAGTGAAAATTTGGCCCAGAAACTCTTTTCCTTGTGGTGTGGCTAATGGACATGGAAGACTGTGCCTGATATTATATTTTAGGATTTCCTTTTCATTACTGTACATCCTTCATTTTATCCTCAAGTAATATAATTCAGCTAAGTGTTGCTCTGCTGAAGGGAATGAAGGGAGGGACTAGAGTGGCATGGAGAAGTGGTGATGGGATGACTAGATTCACATGGTTAGAGAATAGTAACACTAATGATAATGATGATAATGTAAATAATAGTAGCAGTACCAGCAAATGTATACACAGCAATTACCAACTGCCAGGCATTGGTCTAAGCATTTCATACATACATATTATCTTATTTTATCCTGATAATGGCTTTATGAGATAGATACTATTTTTAGCCCCATTTCACAGATGAGGAAACTGAGGTACATAGGGTAAAAGAGTAAGTAGCTTTTTTTCCCCAAAGTGAGAAACCTGGAGGAGAAATCTGGAGGGGAATATTTTTTTTTTTTTGTGGACAGCAAAGATGGGAAGTTGAGTTGTTTATGGATTTGGATAGTAACATAAAGTGTGATGTTGGAAGGTTGAAACACCTGAGCCCACAGGTTCAGCACTAGGGACAAATTTTGTCCACTTCTCTGTATTACCATATGCTGGCCCTGGGCCACAGTCAGCTGAGTGGGTGACCTATGAGACAGAGTCTCATAGGATTATGATATTTAAATTACTGATCCAGTGCCAACTTCCTCCAGCTTGTGGGGAGGAGAGAGTTGGATTCTTTCAGGGCCTGACTGTCCAACTTCACATCTGCAGGGAGACACTTCACTTTCAACTAGTGCCATATTTCAGGGCAAGAAGGATGATGGGATTATGGGGCTCCCAATCTAGTTGGGTCATATATTTAGTGATCTCAGTCAGGAGATCTGACATCAGGGTACTAGAGCTGGAGTCATCTAGGAGCCAGACCAGCTATCTCTTTCTCTCGTCTTATCATTCTGACTCCAGATGACCAGCAAAGTGGGGAGCAGGACTCAAACCATGGGCAGCTGAGTTAGTTGCATATGGTTGCAACATAAGCAGCATCTAAAATTCCAATTTGTATTTCAGAAATTTTCAATGCTTCAGACTTTTTCTAGGGAAAATTTCTAAAGAAGAGGATAAAATGGTACATTTATCAAGTTGACTATATGAGTAAGTTTCCTTCATTCTTTCCATTAAATTCAAATTTTCTATTACTTCTTATGTAAAAACACAATGAAGTAACTTTGGTTTGATTCTCTGTAATACCTATTAGTTAATTTTTCTCTTTGTTGAATTTTGATTAATATATCTAAAACCCTATTTTATGTTTGCTATCAGAGTTTGAATTGAGGAGAAAAATAAAGACATATTGTGGTAACACTAACACATAAAAACTTAGATTTTTTCCTAAAGTATTTTTAGTGCCCAGAGACTATTCATGCATTTTCTCATCTGATCTTGCCAACTCTCTTCAGAGGCAGGTAGACTAAGTATGAAGGTAATCTTTATCTTTATTTTATTCATGAAGAAATCAAGGTTTAAGCTAGCTGGAAGGAAGGGCTGGAACTCCCTGGTTTGATGATCATTTTGGAATCTCAGGGTTCAATGACATATAGATAATGCCATAAGAGCCAGAGACTGAACGCCCCAACCCAGTGTAGTGAGTCCCTCACCCATTTGGAATTATGTTAAATTTTTTGCCTGATTTCTTTACCTGTCCTCTGCCATCACCTCCACCATCTCATGGTGAGCCCACGTGTGTCAGAGTAGAACTGTGTTCCATAGCTTTCAATGGATGTCTTTTTTTTTTTCCCCCCCAGAAGTAACTTGCCAAAGTGATTTTTCCAAGGCAGGTCCAGGTAGACTCAAACCCTCAATCTTTATTTTAGTAGTGGAGCATGTTCACCACTTGGACCACCCAATGACGTTAGATGTAGTTGCAGTTAAATCCTGGTTTTACTTCATCACCTGGGGCAGTAGGTACAAGAATAGGTTTTTCTAATATTTAATTTCATCAACTCTAAGAAGTACAAAATAAGTTGTACTTTTCAGTCTCATTGTAATAATGAAACAATATGCTGCATAATAAAGTGCTGAGTATGCATTCAAATAGACCAATGGCCATAAAGATGTCTTTACCAGTTCTGATTGTTTGGCAAGACATCATCAGAAAGGAGACTTGGCATCAATCTGAGAAGCTGGGATTAAGAAACATTGATCATACACTAAGTCACTTCTCAGTTTGCTCTAAAATAACTCTTTATAAACTCAATAGACAATTTCCAAAAGAGAGAATATACTGGTCAGAAATATAAAAAGTTGTACATCATCAGGAATGATAAAACAAATGCAAATTAAAACACAAATAAGATCAAATGTAGCAAACAAAACAAAACAAACAAAAAACAATAAATCCCAATAACTATTACTGTCTAGAATGAAGAAGTAAGCAATGTAAATTGATAGTGGCCTTTTGGAAATAGATATCAAAAGTATTTAAAATATCTCTATTTTTTTCATGCAGTATATATTTATAGAAATTATCCTTGCTGTTGTTGTTAGGTACCATCGAGTCAGCTCTGACTCATAGTGTCCCTGTGTACAGCAGACTGAAACACTTCCTGGTCCTGCTCCAGCCTCACAGTTCTTGCTGTAACTGAGCCCATCATTTCAGCCACTGTGTCAATCCATGCTGAGGGCCTTCCCCTTTTTCATTGATCCTAGGGATCTAGAAATAGCTTTATTCATGATGAAGTTCTTTGTGATATTAAATACAGTGCTCATTGTTAGATATATGGACTTGACAAAATAATATGTGATCATTAAAAATGCTTTTGAAGAGTTTATAATAATATTGGAAAATGTTTAAAATCTTAATAGAAAAGAGGTTAATATGTTAAATATGTAGTATGACTTAAAAAGTATAAATAAGTGAAAAAAATCTATGCATGGAAAAAATAACAGAATAAAATGCATTGGTAGTTTTTGTTTTTGGGTGGCAGAATTAACAGTAAGCTCTTTTGAATATTTTAAATACTGTCTAACCTCTCTCTAGTCACCATCAGTTATTTTTATAATTATCTTTCCACCTTTTTTTCCCCAGAAGTTCTGCTGCTGCACCATGCCAGCCAAAACCAAAGCTAACAAACACATATTTCCTTTTCGACTGTCTCTAGTCTGAAAGATCTGGGTTCTGAGAGGAGACAGTGAAATTTAGGAGGAGATATGGACTGTGAATCAGAAGACATGGGATAAATATCAGATGTCTCATAACCTAGTTTTTTGTGACATGGAACAGACAAGCTACTTAACCTCTTAGGTCGAAATCTTAGCATTTCTATGCTAGAGGGGTTTGGACAAAATCATTGCAAAATCACTTTCCTTTGTGGCAAAAATGGGAAGCAATGATTAGAGGGGTCCCCTGCAGCCTATAGATAGATGGCTTATTCAGTTTTGAACCTGGACACTTAGGATTGTAGGTGATTCCAAGTCAGAGAAGAGATCATGAAACCATAGATTTTCTCATTTCATTTTTTTTTTTTCTCCCTGCAGGAACTGTCTTTACTGTTATATAGGCATTTAGCACATGCATCAATCAAAGGAGAATGAAGTAGACTAGACGATGCAGGAAGGTGGACAGATGGCCTATTAAGAATCCTGTTCATTCTATAAGTCTGCCATATTAGGACCTAATAAAAATTCTGGTAAGAAGTTATCAGCCTCCTTAGATCCATTCATTGAAACTTTCCTATACATTTTGGTTTTAGGTTTTAATCATTCAACAAATACTCATTGGCACAGCCCTACTCTGGAAATACAGCTATTAAACACATAGAATTCCTATTTTCAAGATACTATCAATATAGAGTGGAAGGTTGAAAGGCGATCAATACGACTTGGTGGGCAAAATGTTATGGTGAAGAAGAAATCTGGATGCTACAAATCTGGGTGTAGAAATACATTAGAAAGCTTTGTAATGTAGCCTAGGGTGGGTAGAGGGCTTCCATGTAGAGAAGATATTTGAGTCTGGTTTTGAAGGATATGTAAGAATAAGACAACCTTTTGATTAGCATCCCATTGAATTTACTATTTGCACCACCCAAGAATTCCACTGTTACAATAGTTATGCATTATTTGCATGTTGTTTTTGTTATTAGGTGCCATGGGGTTGTTCTGATTCATAGTGACCTTATGTACAACAGAACAAAACACTACCTGGTCCTGACTCAACCATCACCCTTATCTGTCTCCGAATTATATAATTACCCTTAACAGAAGCTCAAGTTCCTTTAAGTATCGGGTCCTTCTTTCCTCCTATCTACGCTTGGTAACTACTAATAAACTTTGGTCTCTATATGCTTACCTATTCTTGATATTTCATGTAAGTGGGATCATGCAATATCTGCACTTTTGAAATCGATTTGTAAGAAAGTGTCCTGAATGAAAAGAAGAATTTTTGGTGTAGTAGAAATTTGGAAGTAACGTAAATGTCAAACTACACTTGTTCATAAATCAGTAAATCATAGTGTAGTTAGTTTATGGTCCATCATATAAAAGATTATTAAATTAAAAATATTAAATATAATGTTAGCAAACCCTACAAACAACATGGAAAGCAAAATGGAAAGTGCTTATGGTATATTGTAAGTAAAAATCAGAACACAACATTGTATGCTATAGTTATAATTATCAAAAGCTTTATCTTTGCTGACAATGAACTGGAAGTGAAAACAGAAAAATGCGTCTCTTTGAGACATTAACAAAATTTTCTTGGGACCCTAGGTAAATCTCTTTTCAGCCAAGTCCTCGCTGCAGCTCAGAGTTCATGGATAGCCCACGAAACATCACAGAATTTTTCATGCTGGGACTCTCACAGAACCCTGAGGTGCAGAGGGTTTTATTTGTGTTCTTTGTGATGGTGTACCTGGTCTCTGTTGGGGGCAACCTACTTATCATGATCACTATTATTTACAGCTCCACCTTGAGCTCCCCTATGTACTTTTTCCTGTCATATTTGTCCTTTATTGATACTTGCTATTCCTCATGTATGACCCCCAAACTCATTGCTGATTCCATGTATGAGGGGAGAGCCATCTCTTTTGAAGGTTGTATGGCTCAATTCTTTGTTGCCCATTTATTGGGAGGAACTGAGATCATCTTGCTCACAGTGATGGCTTTTGACCGATATGTGGCCATCTGTAAACCCCTGCACTACACAACCATCATGACCAGGCATCTCTGTGGCCTACTTGTGGGGGTGGCCTGGCTGGGGGGCTTTCTACATTCATTGGTTCAGCTTCTTCTTGTCCTTCAGTTGCCCTTCTGTGGGCCCAATGTGATCAATCACTTTGTCTGTGACTTGTACCCCTTGCTGGAACTTGCCTGCACCAACACATATGTCATCGGCCTGCTAGTAGTCGCCAACAGTGGAGTGATCTGCCTGCTGAACTTCCTGATGCTGGCTGCCTCCTACATTGTCATCCTGCGCTCCCTAAGGTCCCACAGTGCAGAGGGGAGGCGCAAAGCGCTCTCCACCTGTGGGGCCCACTTCACTGTGGTTGCCTTGTTCTTTGTGCCTTGTATATTTATTTACATGAGGCCATCGTCTACTTTGTCCGTAGACAAAATAGTAGCTGTGTTTTATTGTATTCTGACACCCATGTTCAACCCCCTGATTTATACTCTGAGAAATGCAGAGGTGAAAAATGCAATGAGAAATCTCTGGAAAAAATGAGCAATGTAGGATGGAGGACATATGGTACAAGAGAGAAATAAATTACTCCAACCATTCTTGGTAAGAATACATATTGTCATGATAGAGCTGAAATATCATCAAAAGTTTCCAGAATAAAATTCATTGGATTGTTTGAATTTATATCTAATCTGCTAATGTCCTAAATTATCAACCAGACGAATGATTATATGTCATTTTAATTTCTTTTTAACAGTTTGTCTTAATCTACAGAACGTGGAAGTACTGCTACTCCTCCTTTACCTGCATTTGAAACGGAGCCTCCATCAGCCTGGTTCACTGAGTGTCTAGGATGAGGAGAAACCTCTTGCTGATATATGTTGACCATGTAATCTGAACAAAATCAGATTTTGGTTGTGTTAAGCCAATGAGATTTATGGTTGGTTTTTATTGCACCTAGTTTATCCAGACTGAATGCTTGATACACAAAGCCCTCCATCATGTCCTCTCCTACTGTTTCAATCTCTGTCTCACCCATCTCTTGTCGTTGTTAAGTGTTGGCAAGTCATTTCCAAATCATAGTGACCTCACATAATAGAGTAGAATTGCCTCAAGGGGTTTTCTTGGCTGTAATATTTATGAAAGCAGATCACTGAGTTTTTCTCCCACACAATCTGTGGGTAGGTTTGAACCATCAACCTTTCAGTAAGCAGCTGAGTGCTTAACCAGGTCTCTTCTCCAATATACATCCATGTTGAAAAGAATGGTAGTTGAATACTGAATGAATGTGGGGTAACTTCATTCTGGTATGTCTTGTGTACATTAGCCCCCAAACCAACCAACCAACCAAGCAACCAAAAACCCGAATCCATTGCCACCCAGTCAATTCCAACCCATAGAGACCTTGTAGGACAGAGTTGACTGTAACAAGAGTGTAAATCTTTACAGAAGCAGACTGCTTCATCTTTCTCCTGTGGAGCAGCTGGTGGGTTCAAACTGTCAACCTTCTGGTTAGCAGCCTGTGGCAAAAAATCATCTATATATTAATTTTGTTTGATGTTTTACTACCTATAATTAAAACAATTAGTATGACTCACATCATCATTTTTCATAGGCTAAAGTTTCTGAACTGTGGCAAATTATTTCTTTATTTACATAAGGACAAAGGTGCTCTGGGGGCATATTAGGTAAGGCATTTGGCTGCTAACCAGAAGGTCAGTTGTTCAAACCCACCAGTTGCTCTGTGGGAGGAAGATGAAATAACCTGCTTCTGTAAAGAATTACAGACTTGGAAACCCTATGGGGGTCACTATGAGTTGGAATCAACCCCACGGCTGTGGGTATGGGCATGTAGATATAAGAATAAGCTAATAAATAATAAATATAATATATACTATAAAATTATATGATACATAATACATTTTTATGTATTATAATTGGCATTTATAATATTATACAACACAGGTCGCTGGGTGACATAAACAATTTGCTCTCAACTAATAACCTAAAGGTTGGTGGTTTGAACTTATTCAGCAACACCTTGGAAGAAAGGCCTGGCAATCTGCTTCTGTCAAGATTAAAGCCAAGAAATTCCAATGAGGAATTCTATTATATAACACATGGGCTTACCATGAATCTGGGTCAACTCTACAGCAATGAGTTTTATTTTTTATTATATAATACATGTTATAGTGTTGTCAATGTAGTCCTTGTTGTTAGATGTTGTCAAGATGTTTCCAACTCATAGCAATCCTCTGTACAACATAATGAAACACTACTTGGTTCTATGCTATCCTCCTAATTGTTGCTGTGTTAGAACCTATTGTTTGCAGCCACTGTGTCAATCCATTTCATTGAAGTTCTTCTTTTTCACCATCCCTTTACTTTACCAAACATGATGTCCTTCTTTAGGGACTAGACCCTTCTGATAACATGGCCCAAGTATGTGAGACAAAGTCTCACCATCCTCCCTTCTAAGGAGCATTCATTTGTCTATACTTCTTCCAAGACAGAGCTGTTCATTCTTCTGGCTGTCTGTGACATATTCAGTATTCTTCGCCAACACTACCATTCAACGCATCAGTTATCCTTCTGTCTTCCTTATTCATTGTCCGGTTCTCATATGCATATGAGGTTATTGAAAATATCATGACTTGGAACAGACACACCTTAGTCTTCAAATTGACATCTTTGCTTTTTACTAGGTGGATCCACACCCCCCAATATTCAGTCAGTAGCCCAGTGTAAACCATTTGTGCCACCCAGGGACATAATTCTGGTGATTAGAGGATTAAGGAAAAAAAAAATTATTTTTCCTTTTGGCAGAAAGAATAACAGATGTAAACTGAAAATCCTCATTAGATGGAAGGACATTTCCTATGAAGCACTTTTAGATGTTTCTCCTGCTTTAATAGGTCACAATTTTATTATTTTTTACACCTAATGTCAGTAAGGGAGTTCTGGTGGCATAATGCCTAAGGTGCTTGGCTGCTAACCAGAAGGCTGGCAGTTCAAACCCATCAGCCACTCCTTAGAAGGAAGGTTGGGCAATCTACTTCTCTAGAGGTACTGTCTTGGAAACCCAAGGAGGGGTCGCTGTGAGTTGCAATCAATTTGACTGCATTGAGTTTGGGTTTTTTGGTTGAATGCCAGTAAATTATACTTAAACCTCAAATTTTATGTTCCATAATACCTGAATTCTATCAATCTATTTAAAATCCAAACTTCTTATTATGTTCCTCAGGGCCCAGCATGGTCTAGATCCTATAATTCATGATCTCAACCTCATCTTGTTTATTGTCACTTGTTCACACTCCAGCCGTTGTAGCCTGGTCTTGGTTCCTCCAACATATCATTCTCTTTCCTGCTTTGGACTTTTATACGCATGGTTCTCTTTGTTTAAACAAACTCCCTTTTCTTTCTTCGTGTCACTCAGTCTTTTTCATTCTTTACGTCTCAGCTCACATGTCACCTTCTCAGGGAAGACTTCTTCACCCCTTACTTCAAGGAGCTCTGTACTAGAATCAAGCCTATTAGTCTCCCTGTCAGCTAGTTGTTTCCTTCATATCATTTAATGTAATAGATTTCATTTAATAATTATTTATTTATTTTTCCTTGATTCTTTTTGGAGGTGGCCAGTGTTCCATCTAGAGTGACATTCGTGGTTCATTGGTAGAATTCTAGTCATCCATGTGGGAGACCTGGTTTTGATTGACAGCTATTGCATCTCATGCAGAGCCATCGCCCATATGTTAGTGTATGTTGTATGTTGTATGATGTTCAACAGGTTTTAGTGGATATTTGAAACTGAAATGAACTAGGAAGAAGTGATTCTATGAATCAGCCCATGAATAGTGTATTGATCAAATGATGTCTCAAGACTGGGTACTGTTCATTTCTTTGTTCATAGGGTTGCCATAATTTGGAGGATGACAGCAGCTAACAGCAGTAGCATGGCCCTTTTAAAGCAAAACACCACACTGCAAGGGAATATGTTGGTCTCATTCACTATGATATTCCTGGCATTTAACAAAGTGTTATCTTTTATTTAGGTTGTTGTTGCTGTTAGTTGCCTTCAAGTTGGCTCATAATCATAGACTGATTTGACTTTAGGGCCTGAATAAATACTTATCGAGTGATTGCAATAGTGGAAGTGAAATTCAAATTCAGGTTTTTCTGATTCTTTGAGCCCTCTACATAGTGAAGGCATATCTAAAGGTATTCTTCACTTAGCTTTGTGGGGTGAGAATGAAAAATGTAACGTATGTGAAAGGACCTCGAGCCTGTGCTCACACACAGAAAGTGCTCTATAAGTGCTGTTGATTTTCTTGTTTTTAGTCAATAAACTCCCTAACAAGCCTAGCCCTCCAACATCAGTTTTTTAAATATCCTAGGTCCTTTTCCCACATGACAATTTATGGATTCTCTCTCTAGGCACTAGATGGACAGTTGGCACTTCAATGAGACAGAATAGAAGTTGTTCCCTTGTGATATCAAAACTGTACTCAAAGGGATTAATTAGATGATGCCAGCAATGCCTTTCTCATCTGTGAACAAGGCAGAAGCTAGCTCCTACATGGCTTCAGGAAGTGGCCTTGTGAGGGAAGAATTAGTCTCCCTCAGAGAGGCAGAAAGCACACAACCCTTATAATAGCTATGTTATCATTCTCACCTTATAAATTACCCTTTCAGTGGTTGGAGAAAGATTTTTCCCTGAGACTGTACTGATGAGTATGGCTAGCTTAAAGTGGAGCTCACAAGCCAGCTATATCTTCTGTGCCCCTCTGTGAGACTTTTCTCCCTAATGTTAGCAGCAGTGCCTTTTTTGGCCAGAGGTATACACCATGGAAGATGATGGTTATATCAGAAAGAATGCAGGCTGGATTGGAGAGTGACCAGTGTTCCGGCATCACTTCTTCCATGAACCACCTGTGGCTTTGGATCAGCTGCCCCAGGGTCTCAAGTTCACCATCTGTAAAATGAAGGCAACTTGAAAGACAAATTGAAATGTCATAGAGTTCTCCAGCAAAAAAAAAAAGGAAACCAGATGATAACGATGAAGTTCCAGCTGCTTGTAAATGCCTGACCTTTTTTTCTGGTTTTCACTCAGAAAATAGTAGCACTCTGAGAAATTTCAGTTCAGATGAGATTCTGTAATCAATAACAATTGTCCAAACTGTGCTTTTCTTCACCATAAAAAACAAGTAGAAGCTCATCCAGAAGTTTAATCATGTGAAACAGTCCAATTTGGGATGATGAGCTTGAAGCTGGCTTAGATAACCTTTAAGAACTCTTCCCAGTCTATTGTTCCATGATGGTAGCATGGAAAAAAAAAAATCCTGAACACCTCTCAATGTCTCCAGAACCAGTGAATGTAAGTTTTCCACAGCCTATTTTTAAAAATTAACTAAAATGCAACTAAAAAAATGCAGTGAAATGATTTTAGTAAAAGTCTCATTAATTTCCATAAAATAATTTTCTTTCTCATGTTAAGTTAAACAAGAGACTTCTTTCTTTGCTAGTTCATTTTTTTTAAAATTTATTTTTTACCCTTAAAAAGTTGCATCAAAAAGATGAATTAATTGAGCATTTTTATTTTTGGGCATATAAATTCATTGTTTGGCTACAAGATATATCACCCAATATAGATCACATTTTGTCCAGCTTCTCCTGTTCTGCATAAGTATCAATATTAAGGCATTTTTTAAAAAAAATAATAAAATTCTACCTATACCAGTACCTGCTTACAATTAAAGCTTGCTTCGCTCCTTAAGCCACATGAAGAATTCATTGCCCACAGTGTTGATGATGTGATAATCAGAGATGTCATTTACTGAAAGTTTATTACATGCCTGGCTCTGTTGGAACATTTGACATGTATTGTTTCATTTGCTCCTTTTTGTGACCTGAGGGGGTCCAGTTGCCATTGAGTCAATTCCAACTCATGGAGACTCTATGTGGGGCAGAGTAGAACTGTGATCCGCAAGGATTTCAGAGCTGAGATTTTGGAAGTAGCTCACCAGGCCTTCCTTCTAAGGCCCCTCTGGGGGCATGCTGTCAGTTAGCAGCTGGACGCTTATGTGTTTGCACCACCCAGAGGCTCCTGAGGAGAGAGCACTACCATCTTAATTTATAGATGAGGAAATAGAGGCTTTGACAGCTTGGCATTGTTGATAGTCACACAACCAATCAATGTCAGAGGAAGCATTTAAACCCAGGAGTGAACAAGTGATAGTGTGGTGTAGTGGTGAAGCACACAGAATTTGAAGTCAGACTGCCTGGGTTCAATCCTCAGATTTTCCACTTATTAGTTAGGTTTGCTTCCATAAGTTGCTAAATGTGCACCTTACTACCCTCTTCTGCAAAATAAGGATAAAAACAGTAACATACCTCATGGGGATGATGTAAGGTTTAAGTAAGTTCATTTACGTAAAGCAGTTAGGGCAGAGCTTGGGAAAGACTAAGTGCTACATAAAACCAAACCAAGCCAAACTCACTGCCATCAAGTCGATTCCGACTCGTAGCAACCCCCTTTTGGGTTTTTGAGGTGGTAAATCTTCACAGAAGGAGATTGCCCAATCTTCCTTCCATGGAGTGGCTGGTGAATTTGAACTGCCAACCTTCTGGTTAGCAGTCAAATGCCTTAGGCACTATGCCACCAGAGCTCCTTTAGTGCTACTACAAAGGACTTTACTTTTATTACTGCAGTCTGTGCTCTTGGGCACAGTATTATAATCTGAAAAGGTCCCATCAGACTTGTCACTAGCAGAAGATCTATCTGTCTTCTTGAAAATGGAGAGGAAAAGAAGGAAAAGGAAACAGCTTCCCAATCAGCCCAAGGATCTTCTCTCCAGTATTTCTTATATCTGTCTGCCTCTTCCTTTTTCTGACATTTAATGGTTCTCCTTTGAGTCTTAGCATACTCATCAACATATCTTCAGCAAGTTGGAAGATTTAGCTACTTTAGAGGGTCTATGTTTGTAGAGACGATAGTGGTGGTTCACTGGTAGAGCTCTTGCCTTCCATGCAGGAAACCCTAATTTGATTTCTGGTCAGTGCACTCCATCCACAGCCAAATTCTGTGTCAGTGGAGCTTTGTGTGCTAATGTGCTTGACTACTAACCAGAAGGCTGGCAGTTCAAACCCACCAGCTACTCCTCGGAAGGAAGGTTGGGCAATCTACTTCTGTAGTGATACTTCTTTGGGAACCCAAGGAGGGGTCGCTGTGAGTCGGGTCTGACTCAATGACACAGAACAACAGCAACAACAACAACAACAACAACAACAACAACAACAACATGATGCTGAACCAGTTTTAGCAGATCTACCAGACTCACATGAACTGGGAAGAAAGGCCTTGTGATCTATTTCCAAAGTCCACCAATGAACCCCTGTCTGAAAATCACAATAGTCTGGTCTACACCCTTTCATGAGGATGGCACAGGAACTGACAGTGTTTTGAGATCATCAGGAGTTGGAGAGTGTCTTGACAGCAGCTAACAACAATAAATGTTTCTATAAAAAGAGTGGGTTGGGGGGGGTTATGACAATTTTTAATTCAACCAAAATCCAGATAAGCACAGGAATTTCTTTAATATCACTAGGAGAATATAGGGTAGTTGGGTAGGAGTGTTCTTGGGAGCCCTAGTGACACAATGGTGAAGTGCTCACCTGCTGACTGAAAGGCCAAAAATTGGAACCCAACAGCTGCTCTTCAGGAGAAAGATGTGGCAGTGTGGTTTCATGAAGATTTACAGCCTTGGAAACCCTATGGGGGCAGTTCTACTCTGTCCTTTAGGGTTGCTAAAAGTTGGAATTGACTGATAGTAATGGGTTTATTTGTTTTTTTGCTAGGAATATTTGGCCAAATAAAATGATAATTTATAGCTGGTTAAGACAAGGGTTCTCTCTCCCTGCCCCTGTAGCCTTCCTTATATAGAGAATAGATAATTATTTAATTGAATCTTTCACTGAAGTTCATCAATATTTTTTATGTTGAGTCATCTCCATAGTCTGTAGAGGCACTAAACCAAACAACCAATCTCACTGCCATCGATTCATTTCCAACTCATAGTGACCCCTCCTTGAGTTTCCGAGGCGATATCGCTACGGAAGTAGATTGCTCAACCTTCCTTCCGAGGAGTGGCTGGTGGGTTTGGACTGCCAGCTTTTGGTTAGCAGTCAAATGCCTTAGGCACTATTCCACCAGAACTCCTGTAGGGGGACTAGCAGCCTTTAACTGCTAATTAAATGTATTTGACCAGGTTCAAGGATTGCAAAACATAAGTGTATAAAATTATAAACAAAGGGACAAAGTAATTTAAACTGGTTTCCTAGACATGATACTGCCATCATGTAGGCACTAATAGGAGTAAATGAAGAAGGAGAGAAATGAAGTTGGATAAATGTTCAGTCATTTCCTCCCAAACCTGCTTAAGTTTGTTTTTCATCATTTATGTCATTAATATGCATCAGATGCTTAGACAGAAAGTACAGCCAAGAAGAAAGCTTTTATCCAAAGGGGATGCGCTGTCCATGCAGAATTTTGGGAGTTCCCAAAAATTCATGATTTTCTGAAGTGCTGTCATCTCTACATGGAGCCATGCTGAAAATGTTGAGATGACCTCCACTTTGAATTAGAAAAGCCATGTCTGCCCACTGTTCATTCTCAGTGCAATGAAGGAAATGCAGGTTTAAATAACTAAGTTATTATTTTCATTTAGTAAGTTGGATGTTTAGTGATCAGTAGTGCTAAAGTTAAAAGATAGACATATACTCATATTTTGTGATTAACAGAATACATTGGTATAAGAATTTTGGGACAGATGAGATTAAGAGAAAGAAGAATCTGGAAAAGGAAGTGAGTGTGGCTAAAGAAAACCTTGCAGTGCTTCAGCCCCCTTCCCCCTGGAACTAGTCTGTTACCATTGTTTCTCTCTTGGGTCTGTAGGTCAAACTGTGTGTCAACATTCTCAGTGTCTTTGGGATATATGGAAATACCACACAATATCACAGAATTTTTCATGCTGGGACTGTCACAGAATCCAGAAGTACAGAAAGTTCTCTTTATGGTATTTTTGATTATCTATGTGGTAACAGTTTGTGGCAACATGCTTATTGTAGTTACCATCACCTTCAGTCTCACCCTCACCTCCCCCATGTATTTCTTCCTGGCTAATCTTTCCTTTATTGATACTTGCTATTCTTCCTCCATGGCCCCTAAACTCATTTCTGATTCTGTATATAAGGCAAGAATCATCTCATATGAAGGCTGTATGACTCAGCTCTTTGGAGCCCATATTTTGGGAGGTGTGGAGATAATCCTGCTTATAGTTATGGCCTATGACCGCTATGTGGCCATTTGCAAGCCCTTGTACTACTCGACCATCATGACTAGGCATCTCTGTGCCCTGCTTGTGGGGGTGGTCTGGCTGGGAGGCTTTCTACATTCATTGGTTCAGCTTCTTCTGGTCCTTCAGTTGCCCTTCTGTGGGCCCAATGTGATCAATCACTTTGTCTGTGACTTATACCCCTTGCTGGAACTTGCCTGCACCAACACATGTGTCATCGGCCTGCTAGTAGTCGCCAATAGTAGCATGATCTGCCTGCCGAACTTCCTGATGCTGGCTGCTTCCTACATTGTCATCCTGCGCTCCCTAAGGTCCCACAGTGCAGAAGGGAGGCGCAAAGCTCTATCCACCTGTGGGGCCCACTTCACTGTTGTCTCCTTGTTCTTTGTGCCTTGTATATTTACCTATATGCGTCCATCCTCTACTTTATCTATAGACAAAAACATGGCAGTGTTTTATGGTATTCTGACACCCATGTTGAATCCACTCATTTACACCCTGAGAAATGAAGAGGTAAAAAATGCTATGAGAAAGCTCTTCATACAGTAAGATATTGAAGTCAGATAATGAGTGGTAAAGCAGAAAATAAAAATGACTTATTCTTCTAAATGAAAAAAAACAAGGCTTGTGTTTTGTTACTGCAAATCATCTTAGTCCATCTTATCCATTCCTTCATTTCCATAGGCTTTTATGGTTCACTTAGTCTTTTTATGTGAATTGCATAATATGAGTATCAAACAACCCCATGGAACAGATATGGCATAAATGATTATTATACCACTTTTAGAAAGAAGGAAAATGGATTTCCTAATGTGGTTAATTTATTAATGAATGTTATGTAGCTTTGAAGTGCTAAATCAAAAGTCAAAATCAGTTATTTCTGATCTCCTGTCCAAATGTTTAAATAGCAATCAATGTTGATGTCTGTAGTAGTTAAGGTTGTGTGTCACCTTGGCTGGTCCATGAGTCTGAGTGGCTTGGCAGCTGGATGCAGTTATTTCCCATGATGAGACTGGAATGAACCCCATGGTGGAAGATGCTGTGAGCAGCTAATTGATTGCCTTCGTGATGTGGTCTGCTCCCAGTATATATGGAGAAGCTTTGAGGAATGTCTCTAGATTTTTGGCACATCTGGATCTTGCATTTGGCTGAATCGCCAGTGGCATGCTATGTTGCCTGCTGATTTGAGGACTGCTCCTGGACTTGAACTAGTGACCTGGTGTGTTGCCTGTGAATCTTGGGACTGTGCCATTTTACATGACGACCTTGGGTTTGTCAGCCTCAACAGCCAGCAGCTGTCTGAGTTAGAAGTTGCCTCTGGCTCCAGTGGGGCTGGAATAAGAGTCAGAGATGACGACCAAGGTTGAGGAACTTTCATCTAGCCCCTAGAGCTGGAATGTGTTTGGACTTCTAGCCTTCTAAAGTGTAAGAGAATAAACTCCTATCTTTTTAAAGCCACCCATTTGTGGTATTTCTGTTATAATAGCACTGCAGAACCAAGACAATGTCATTTGAGTTTGTGTGATAATTAACTGAGTTATAGAAATACAAGGCAAAATTTAACTCAAAATAATTTCACTCTTAGCCACATATAGCAGCCCACATGTATTCAGGCCTGGCTTCTATTCCCTGTCATCACCCTTAAGATATTGTTTCTGGGTGGTGCAATTAGTGTGCTTGGTTGCCAAATGAAAGGTTGGATGTATGTCCACACTGATGTTGTTGTTGTTATGTGCCATTGAGTTGGACCCGACTCACAGCGACCCCTCCTTGGGTTTCCGAGGCAGTATCACTACAGAAGTAGATTGCCCAACCTTCCTTTTGAGGAGGGGCTGGTGGGTTTGAACTGCCAGCCTTCTGGTTAGTAGTCAAATGCCTTAGGCACTATGCTACCAGAGCTCCACACTGAGGCACCTTAGAAGAAAGGCCTGTCAATCTACTTCTGAGAAACTAGTCATTGAAGTAATGAAGCTATTTATTGAAACTAGTCAATGAAACTAGTCCTTGAACTAGCATCATTCTACTTACATGGGGTTGTCATGAGGCAGTATCAACTCTTTGGTAACTGGTTAGGTTTGGTTTTATAGCTGATATAATATGGCAGAGAGATTTAGATCTCTGGCTCTGATATGAATCAACCTGAATTTGAATCTTATTTCCCACGCTTACCAGTGACCTGGGAGCTCTGGTAGCATAGTGGCTAAGACATTTGACTGCTAACCAGAAGGCTGGCGGTTCAAACCCACCAGCCACTTCTTGGAAGGAAGATGGGACAATTTACTTCTGTAGTGATACTGCCTCGGAAACCCAAGGAGGGGTCGCTATGAGTCGGGTCCAACTCAATGGCACATAACAACAACAACACCAGTGACCTTGAATAAATGACAAAATATAAATCTCTGATGCCTATCTTTCAAATAAAGATAATGATAACACGTATCTCAAAGCGATGTGAGGGATAGTCTTTGTTAAGTTCTTATTCCAGTTTCTGCTATAGAAGGCTTTACATTCTGAGGCACTTGGTGTGTATAAATAGGACAGCCTGAAAGCAGAGCCTTAACTGCATCTTAAGTCTTGACATGAGTCTAGAATCGATGTTGGATTGTAAAGTTACCTTTTCTAACTTAAGTTTCTCTAACCTTCGTGTGACCGAAGCACACCCTAAGGGAAATGTGTTGAGCAGATGCACATTGGCACAGCTTGTTCCCAGGAGGTCTTTCCTTCACTGTCCGACAGATACAGAGTGTGATAGCCTATGTCCAAAGGGTCTTGATACCCAGCATTATCGATAAATCTTCTTTACAATGGATCCCCAGGAATAGATATGCTTGAGAAAGCAGTGTAATAACAGGTCCCAGAAAAATATGTCCTGCCATTGTCCTGTGACCATCCTACAATTAGGTGAAAAGCATGTATACTTGCAATTAAGTATCCTTAACCAATCATGTAATCTCACATAGATGTTATCCAGTAGCCCAGCTAAGTCTCTGTTATCAGATAGCCCACCTTCAACTTCCCCAATTGTCTTTCAGCCAATCATGATTTTGTAGCTTTAGTTGATGCTTCAATTGTATAATAATGCTACCTTTTTTATTGTCTGGTGGAGTGGTGATCTTCACTCTGTAAACTTGGATGTTTTCTAAGTCTGGACTGTCTCTGGACTTTCAATAAATCTCTTTGATTTTAATTTTACAGAATGTATGTTTTCACTCTAGGACATTTCTGGGGTGTATTCAGCAGAATATGATATGAAGGTATCTCATCACCGAATGTGTCGAAAAGTCATTGGACCTGGCATTTAATGGTACCAACCCAAGAGCTCTTTGTACTCCAGCTGCCTCCTGGCTCTCAGAGGTGGTCTGAAGTGAGTCCTCGTGAATCCTCAGTCTCTACACTATTGCATTTGACTTTTTTTTTTTTTAAGGTTAGGATTTATTGTAAAGTCCTTTTTCTCTCTGCTTTAATTTCCTCCGCCTATCTGCTGGGCATCAAAGCAAAAGCTGAATTAGGCTTGACTGTACTCACATTTAGTGGCCAAATAATTGTCAGTGCTCTGAACTTTTTGCTCTTTCATCTATATAGATGACAATTAAGGGAATGCATAGGTTGTTGTTGTACATTGAGAGGTATGTGTTGCTGCTTGGTAAGATGGAGAATGCCATGTTTGAAAACCAGGCTGTGCCTCCCCCATGCACTCCACCAGCTTACATGTGTAAGCTTTATGACCTCTTGTTTACACAGTGAATGCTGTCATCTGATTACCATGACTTGTTTAGAAAATTAGTGGCTACTTTGTGGCAGTTTGGAGCTAGATAAACTCTCTTTTCTGCATGGAAAATTAGAAGCTAAGGGCTCCCATGAAAAGCAGGCAAATAGGAGACATTTTATAATTGCTATTTTGAGGCACCCAAAAACATCAAGAAATTGAACTAACCTCCCTACAGGATACTATATTGAAGAAAGCTAAGAAGATCAGGGATTTGCAGTGCTACAGCTCTGTAAACATCTGAACAGTCAGCTCCATTACTGCTGACTGATCCCCTCCAACCGCTGCTGTGGCTTGCTCTTTCTCCTCCATTGGTCTCTCTGGCTACCACTTTTCTTTACCCTTCTTTTCCATCTTACTCTCATCAAAGTACTTTGCCCATAACTTCCCTGTTACCTCACTGATTCTGAAAACCAAGAGAAACCTCTGCCAGACATGCCTTTTAAAATTCATCTTGCATCACCAGGATAGCCAATAGATGTGGAGACAATCTCAAAGAAACTAGTCTTTTGTCCCCTGGTTCCATATTGAGCTGTATTGCTAAAGAAAATAGCTATATTGCTAAGGAAAAGTTATATTGCTATAAAGCTATATAGCTAATATTGCTAATGAATTCCAAAATGTGCAGAAGGAACCTTATAAATTTGCTAAAGAATTTGAGATCCTTACTAATGGATACCAGCTTGAGTCGCTTGATTTTTATCAATTGGTTTATATGATAATGAGTGCAAAAAACTCACTCACTGCCATCAAAACTCATAGTGATCCCCATTGGGTATCCAAGGCTGTAAATCTATAGAAGTAGTTTGCCCCATCTTCCTTCTGCAGAGTGGTGGGTTTGAACTGCTGACCTCTTGGTTAGCAGCCAAATGCCTTATCCACTATGCCATCAGAGCTCCTCATAGTGAGTCCAGGGGATGGCCAAATATGGCTAGAACCTGCCAAAAGGAAAAATGTCCAAGCAAGTGTTACTTTAGATCCCAGTAACACTCCTGGGCAAATGGTTACAGTGGCTCAAATGAAAGCAAAAAGTACAGAAGCCTTTAGTGAATCTTTTCCTCCAGTGGTAGGTAGACTGGACAAAAATTTAATCTTGTACTCGAAAGAAAAGTCAAATTGTTTAGGATTATCAAGATAGACTATATCATAAATTTAATGAGCATTCTGGCCTGTCTGGATCCTGAAGACTTGGGCAATTTAGGAGCTTTTAATGAAGCATTTGTTTCTGGACTTCCTAGAACTCAGCCCTAGTAAAGTTAGAAAGATCTAACCTGAAAACTACACCTATGGTTGAACTTATATCCTTAGCCTATGGGTTAGCTCAAGCCTTAGAGATAGAAGAAACCACTACCACCAAAGGAGTGATGGCTGCCCAGGTGGAAACAAACTAAACTCATGTGTTTGTGATACAACAGCTCCAAGCCCAAACCACAAAGCAGCTTTGGCCGGCAGAAGGCCAGAGAATTTGGGCCATGCTCCATTTTCACCCTTTTATTCCAAGAATCCTGCACAGATTAAGGATTTCCTTAAGTTTAAACACAACAGAGTTAGATTCCTATTTTCAGCCAATATACCTGAAACTTAATGAAGGGACTTTGGAGAACACATAGATAGGGTCTTTTCCAGTATTGGCACTGAATTCCCAAAGAGAGACTATTCAAATTAACAGAGAATGTTGTAAATTGTAGTTGATACAAGTGTCACTCTTTCAGCTCTGACCCACACATTTTTACTAAAGCATATGCCCTGGTGTAAAAAACCTTTGAAGTTGTGAGAATAACAAATCAAGAACAAATTTTAACCCATTCTCAACCTATCTCTATTTTCTTTCATCCCATTATGGGTACACATTCTTCTTTATTTAGTGAAGATACCTCAGTAAATTTTACAGGAAAGAACTTTTTTATCAAAATAGAATTGCAATATACTCTTTAATGAAAATAGAAAACCACTTTTAGAATGCCCCACAAAACACACAGACAGGGGAGGAAGAGAGCTACAGGAGGTGTTTATTTCATCCATGCTGTAAACTTACTTAGCTCAAGATGAATCTTTCCTGTGCCTCTTCTCTTATATATGAGCTACCTTCTGTTCCTGAGACTCTCTGGGCTACAACCTCCCCAGATGTCAGCAGCATTTTGTTGGCAGACCATATAAAAATTGAAATTTACATCCCTAAGCCTCTATTAAAAATATGCCTGCATTCCTTATAAAAGGAAGGTAAGGAAAAGTTAGCTCACATTATTCAAGACATTTTGGACAAGGGTCTGTACCAGCCCTTGTAACTCCTCTTTCCTGTAAGGAAACCTGGGAAGTGGGATGGAGATTTGTATAGGATCTAAGGGCCATAAATAAAATAGTAATTCTTTGATTTCTGTTTGTCCTAACCTAAATTATCATTTACTCTTGTCCAGTATATCACCAGAAATGAATCATTTTACAGTGGTTGATCTTTGTAGTGATTTCCAACCCCCAGTATTCTTGTACAATATATATCAACTGTCATGCCTTAGGTTTTACAGAATCTATATTTTTTTCTGAACTTCTCTTAAATGCTGATTTGCAACTCTTACAAGTTGTTTATGGGCCCATCTTATTACATTACGGTGACGACCTATTGATATGCTCAAATTCTCAACAAGCTTGTTTTCTTGGTGGTGTCCTGTTTTTACAACATTTAGCTGTTGAAGGCCATAAGGCCTCCAAGGAAGAGTTATGATTGGAACAAGTTCTTTAAAGTATTTGGAATATATAATCTCAGTAAGAGAAATAACTATCTACCTCAAAAGAAAAGAAATTATCACACCTCACCCTATTCCTCAGAAGGAAGATTGAGCAATTTACTTTCATAGTGATACTGCCTCAGAAACCCAAGGAGGGGTTGTTATGAGTTGGATCCGACTCTACAGCAGTGAGTTTGTTCATTCTTTTTTTTTACCCTATTCTTACTATCAAAAAATAATTAAGAGTATTCTTAGGGCATTGTGGCTGTTGTAGAACTTTGTTATGTTGTTATGTGCCGTCGAGTCAGCCCCGACTCATAGTGACCCCTCCTTGGGTTTCCGAGGCAGTATCACTACGGAAGTAGGATTGCCCAACCTTCCTTCCGAGGAGTGGCTGGTGGGTTTGAACCACCAGCCTTCTGGTTAGCAGTCAAGTGCTTTTAGCCACTATGCTACCAGAACTCCTGTTGTAGAACTTGGATACCTAATTTTTTTTCTAAATCATCAACCCCTTTTCAGATACCTGAAGGATTTTGGTTTCACCCTTTTCAGCTTGCTGAAAATGGCCTAAATGCCATAACTCAGCTTAAAAGAGGCACTGATTAATATGCCTGCTTTGAGGTTTCCTAATTATAATCTAGATTTTACACTTTTTGTTTCTGAGAATTCTGGGAATTTCTTAGGGGTCCTCACTCAAAAATATGGAAGACAGCAAAGATTTGCAGGTTATTATAGTGTCCAGTTGGACCCAGTCACAATGGCCCTACCCCTGTGTCTTAGAGCAGTGGGTGTAATAGTAAAACTAGTAAAAACCACTGAAGACATAGTTTTAGGGAATTTCTTTGATGTCTATGCCTCTTGTACTGTGTCAGCCATTTTATATTCAAGGTTAATGGCCATCTTTCAGCCAGCAGATTGACCTTCTTTGAAGTCCTTGTCTTAGTAGCTTCTGACACCAAATTGCTCATAATAAATTCTCTACATCAGCCACATTCTTACCTTGACTCAACGATGATTGCGCACCACAATTGTTTAGACATAACTGAACAAATTTTTGTTACCCCAATGGGACTTTTTTAACCCCAATTTAATTATGCTTGTAGATAGTTTTTATTTTAATACTGATTCCACCAGGTGTTATTACCAGGGAGGTTATGGTGCCACTGGTTCCATGGAAGCCCTAGAAAATAGTCCCCTTCCAGAAGTTATTTCAGTGCAACAAACTGAATTGACTGTGCTCACAAGGGCTTGCATACCGGCTTCTGGGTGGTCATTGAATAGTCATACTGACTCAAGCTATGTTTTTTAAGTTATCTATGATTCTGTGATGCTATGAAAACAGGGGAAATTCTTTACATTCTCTGAACACACATAAAAAATCAACCTCTAATAGTACACTTCCTAGAAATGCATTTCTTTCCCTATGAAATTGCAGTAATAAAAATCCGAGCTCATCAGGCTAAAATAACCAAAACCAAACTCACTGCTGTTGAGTTGGATCCAAGTATAGGGACACTTCCTTGGATTTCTGAGGTGGTATCACTACGGAAGTAGATTGTCCAACCTTCCTTCTGAGGAGTGGCCAGCCTTCTGGTTAGCAGTCAAGTGCATTAGGCACTATGCCATTAGAGCTTCTATATATGTCCCTCAAACTGAGGAAATTATAGGAAACAATAGCCAAGAAACACATGAAGAAATTCTCACAATTATTAACCATTAAAGAGATGCAAACAAAACAACAAAGTTACATCACCTCAACCCAGCAAGAATAGCAAAATTCAACAAGACACAAAACAACAAATGTTGCCAAGGTTGTGGAGAGATTTGAACTTTTATACACTGCAAGTGGGTCTGTAAAATGGTGTAACCACTGTGGAAAATAGCACGGTACATCCTTAAAAAGTTGGAACTAAAATACTGTTTGATCCAGCAACCCTACTACTAGGAATATATCTCAAAGAAATGAGATCCAGGACACCAATAGATATATGCACATTCATGTTCATTGCAGCACTATTCATAATAACAAAGAGATAAAACCAACCTAAGTGCCCATCAACAAATGAATGGATAAACAAACTACAGCACATCCACACAATGGAACACTATGCAACATTAAAGAACAATGGAGAATCCACAAAACACTTCATAAGTGGGTGAAGTTGGAGGACATTGTGCCGAATTAAATAAGTCAATCACAGAAAGACAAATATTGTATAAGTCAGTTATTATAAAACTTTAAGTAAAGATTTACACAGGGAAGGAAATTATCTTTGGTTACTAGGAGGTGAGGGAAAATTACTGGATTTAACAAACATGTGCTGATTTGGGTGAAGGAAAAGGCAATATACTAAAAGTGTCTGACCAGCACAATATCACTAATTAAAGGAAGACAGGGAGAGATGCATGAGAAGCACAAACAATAAAGGTGAATACTCTTATATACACAATACTGCATTACCAGTAATAGCAAACACCCTTCTATGAGTGAATAGATAGATATGCAGGTAAGAAGATTAGGTATGGGTAGGTGAAAGATAACATACCCATTACTATACATAAGTCTGGCAGATGATATTCCTACATTCATATTTGTATGTGCTGTAAAAATGTCCATATACATAAAGCTAACAGATGACAAAGTTAGGATAATTTCTTAGCCACAAGTAAACACCTTCAGGGAGTGAGTCTCTTGGCCTGAAGGCTCAGGACCATGGTCATGGGGGACGGACTCCACTGGCACAACATAGTACACAAAAACATTGTTCTGCATCCTATTTGGGTGAGTAGCGACTGGAGTCTTAAAAGCTTGCAAGTGGCCATCTAAGATGCAACTATTGGTCTCTCCTTGTCCACAGAAAAGAAGAATGAAGAAAATCAAAGATGCATGGAAACAATTAGTCCAAGAGACTAATGGACCTTGGAAATCTCAGCCTACCTGACTCTGAGACAGAAGAACTATTTGGTGCTTACCTACCAACGCCAATCACACAGAAAGGGATCAAAATTAGAGATCCTAGGTAGAGTGTGAGAGATAATGTGGAACAAAATTCAAAACCATTAAAAACAAAAATAACAACAACAAAAATACAGGATTACTGGTCAGATAGAGACTGGTAGTATCCCCAAGACTGTGACCTCTAGTCATCCTTCAGGCCTGGAATTGAACTCACTCCCATGGCTTAACTCTCAATCAAACAACAGACAGGCCTATGAGCAGAACAACTCCACCAGGCAGACACACTGAGAACAATCCACCATGGGAGATCAGAAGGGCAGCATTTGCAGAGAGAAAGCCAGGGAGGCAGGAATGCACAGGCGAGATGGACACAGGGCAAGGGTAAAGACAGAGAGGAAGTAGGAAGAGAGCCATTACATTGTGTGGATTGTAATCAATGTCACAAAACACAATGTGTATGAAAGGCTGAATGTAAAACAAATCTTTGGTAAATTTCACTCAAGTCACAATAAAAAGCTTTAAAAAAAAATTTAAAGGAAATAATCTGGCTGACTAAGCTGCAAATAAGGCTGCCTTTCAAGTGCTCATCATCTTTTTTTGCCAAAGTTCATCTAGATGAAAAGAAAGGACCTCCTACTCATTATAATATTATGAGTGATGATATAGACCTGCAAACTGTCCTAAACTCTTATACACCAATCAAAATCTGGCCCCCACATCTGAAATTCAAATCTGAAAATATTTTAGATGCAAGCAAGACACTATCATTAATTTATGATGTGGATCTCGGGACAAGATAATATTTCCATGGTTACTGCATGCCTTTATTGCTAATAATGTCCATCAGGATGCCCAGTTAAATTTGCAGGAATTAATCATCCATAGGGAAAAGTGGAAAAGTACTGGTGTGGTAATTTTACTGAGGCATCCCACCGTATCATAGGCTCCTGTCTCACATATTTATCTTCTTGTTTTCATTAATTTTGATGATACCAGCCATAAAGAGAGAAGGCCCACTTACTAGTTGTGAAATTTGTAGATATTTTAACGTTAGAAGTTACTATGGACCTAAAAATTTCATTGAGGAGTCAAGAAAAAAATTGTAGCTTTTAGCATAATTTAGTAGCCCATCAAATTCATGCTCCTAAAGAAGAACAAATGGCCTGGGATAGGAGGGTTGCTGTATAAACAGAAAGAATTATACATGAGAGGAGCCAATGGCAAGCTTGTTATAAAAAAATCTTTGCAAGTATAACTCACTCATGTCAGGCACTCCTTAGATCACCTGGAGAGACATAAGAGGATTGACCTAATAAAAATATATTTTTGGACATTTTTAGAATGCAGCCAACTATGTAGTTAAATCCTGTTCAGTGTGCTCCCGATATAACCCAAGATCTCCTTGTCAAACTTCACCTGGGAGATTTCCTTGCCCGACAGACCTTGCTTGAATGGCAGACAGGCTTTGTGCTCCCTCCCACCAATAGTTGTCAAGTATGCTCTATTATGCAAAAACCTGTAATTCTTTAGGCAGGAAGGCTTTTGACTAAAGCAAACCTGTTGAGGCTCTAGCCTCATAAATACAACCAGGAGACTACATGTCCTGGAAAAAGCTTAGTTGATATCTAAACTTCTGAGTAGTGCGTAGGATTTTACTTGAAGGTGTTTTAAAAGACTGTTGTTGTTATGTGCCCTTGAGTCAACCTGACTTATAGTGACCCCCTCCTTGGGAAGTAGATTGCCCAACCATCCTTCCTAGGAGTAGCTGGTGGGTTTGAACTGCCAAACTTTTGGTTAGTCAAGGCACTACGCTACTAGTTTGGGTTAAATTAGAGTCTACTACAGCAAACTCATAAGCCAGAGCTGAGTTTTCCAGTGACAATTTCATGAGGTGCTAACTTTTACAGTCCAAAATTAGTGGATATTGAATTCAACAATGTAAGAGGAAGTACTTGGGCCCAAGGTAAGTTTAAAGAGGCAGAGTTTGGCTAATTGAATTTTTAATATCCCATTTGTCCTTTCCATGAGGCTAGAATACTGTGGTGATAAGGACAATGGAGTCTCTGAAAAATAAGAAAGATCTTACCCACTTTCTTTCTGATTTGATCGATGAATTGGGTGCCTCTGTTGCTGCAAAGCATTTTTAGAGCTCCCTGTGGAGGGATAATAGTTTCTAAAATGTTCTTTACCACAAAAGTGGCAATGACCTATGGCTAAGTAAAGCTTTAACCCAGTGAGAAAATCGACAGACTATTATTAAAACATACTTGACAACTATTGGAGGGAGGGAGCACAAAGCTCAAGCCCATCTGCTCAAGTCCATTAATGACATCTGTCAGTGAACTTAAGCCCTCACTTTAAAGACTTCCTAAATTCATAATAACCAAGCAGCTCCTCTAAGGTAGTCCTACTCCATATTAAACTTTGCCAAAAAAGATCACTGAAGATTGGGTGCTAAATCTAAGCATGATGAAGACAGTGGATGGTGCCTGAGTATTCTGAAAATATGGTGTCCAGAATCTTAAAGATTTGCACTAAGGCAAATGACTATCAAAGAGGTAATTGGTATGAAAGAGTCCATGCAGAAGAAAACACATTATCCTATGAGTGATCAAAGAATCTCACAGAAATCCTTGATCCAAGAATGAAAGTCTAAACTCTATGGCACTTGGTGTGTGTAAATTGAATAGCCTGAAGGCAGAGCCTTAACTCCATCCTAAAGTCTTGATATGAGTCTAGAATCCATGTAGAATTTTAAAGTTGTCTTTTCTCTAACCTTTGTTTAACTTTATGCTGACCTAACCAGGTGTCCTGAAGGAAACGTTTTTTTCTCTATGGTTGGAGAGAGGATAGCACAGCCTATTCCAGGAGTTCTTTTCCTTTATTGTCAGACAGACACAGAATGTGACAACTTATGTTCAAAAGATATTGACACACAGCATTATCAATGAATCTTCTTTACAATGGGCCACCCAAAAAAGATATACTTGAGAAAGCAGTTTTAATAGCCAGTTCTCAAAAAATATGTCCTGCCATTGTCCTGTGATCATTCTGTAATTAATTGAAAAGTGTATTGGCTTGCCATTATGTATCCTTACTCAATTATGTAACCTCATATATATGTTATCAACAAGTCTCTGCTAAGTCTCTGCTATTAGATAGCTCACCTTCAACTTCCCCAATTGTCTTTCAGCCAATCATGATTTTGTAGCTTTAGTTCCTGCTGCAATTATATAAGAACACCTACTTCTATATTTTCTGGTGGAGAAGCCATCTTCACTGTGGATCTGGATGTTTTACCAGTCCAGACTGTCTCTGGACTTTCAACAAATCTCTTTGATTTTACTTTTCCAGAATATGTGTTTTCACTCTAGGACAGTGCACATAGTAAACACACAACATGTTTAAGTGCTATTACTATGTCAACCATAATCTTTTCCAAATTGTCCATTAAAAAGAGCTTTCTATGACTTCTTTTGATTGTCTAGGTCTTTCAGGAGCTCTGGTAGCATAGTGGCTAAAGTACTTGACTGCTAACCAGAAGGCTGGCGGTTCAAACCCACCAGCCACTCCTCGGAAGGAAGGTTGGGCAATCCTACTTCCGTAGTGATGCTGCCTCGGAAACCCAAGGAGGGGTCACTATGAGTCGGGGCCGACTCGACGGCACATAACAACAACAACAACAGGTCTTTTAGTTTTGAAATATATGTGTCCTTTGAGTAGAATTGTTTCAATTTTTGGCTGGTAATGCAAAATGATATTTCCTTTCATTTTTTTCTAACTGTCCCTGTTCCAAACTCCAAGAGATTCTAATCTTCTGGAATCTGAAATTTATGTCCATGTTTGTCTTGTCTTTTTCATGACTTTCTAAACTCTGACCCTATCCCTTTCCTGCCTTCACTCTTCAAGAGTGTACCCCGTTGCTGTCAAGTAGATTCAAGAGTGCAAGCTCCCAATTTATAGCAAATTTACCCTTTGTTTGCCAAGTAATCTACAATTCATCATGCTGCAACATTTCCACTTTTTACTCTAAGGAAAAATCAAACTAGAAATTAATTGGAGAAGCAATTTCTTTACTACAAGAATATATATTTAAAACTGCTCTCCAAGAATCAATATTTTTTGTGAGATCATCAGGAATTAGTTCTTGTTTTATCACCAAACATCATCTATGTCTAAAAACAACTAAACATTCACAGAGTCCTCAGACAAAATACATTTTGTCTTCTTCCACTTTATCACATTTTGATAGGATGATAATAGCTTGATATAACTGATACCTTGTATTCTACACCCATTCATTTCTGCCATTAGATGATAAAAGTACAATCGAGACAGTTTCCTAATCACTTAAGGAAAACGAAATCATAGTGAAGTACACTGAAAAATAGCCTATCTCCTTGCCAGCTTGCTACAATTTTACTTCAAGGAACTGTCTATGAAGCCACATTAATAAATTTAATATAAAACCCACAACCACTGAGTTCATTCCAACTCATAAAGACCTGATAGGACAGAGTAGAACTGCCCCATAGGATTTCCAAGGCTGTAAATCTTTACGGAAGCAGACTGCCCCATCATTCTCCCACAGAGAGCAGAGCAGCTGGTGGGTTTGAACCGATGAATATGAAACATTTTACACATAGTAAGTACTCAATAAATCAAAAGTATCATAATTATCTTTATTAGCTTTCTCTTAGATAGAAGGAAGTTCCACAGCTTGAAGCTTAAAATAAATTAAGGACAGTTCTCTGTCTCCAAAACACATAAAGTAAGTACTAAGCTCAGAAAAAGTTCTCAATAAACTTCGCTATCTTCATCACCCATCATTTTTACCACCACCACCACCATCAGAAGCATCATAATCATATTGTCACTTTTTTTTACATTTTAAAATTCTGTTTCTCATTCCATGCATCTTGGGAACTACAACTTGATTTTCAAAAGATATATTTGATTTTTTATAACACATAATTGTTTGCATCTACTGATAAGATAAACATTTATGGTAAAGTATCTTTTTTGGATATATTTGTTTATTTTGTTGTTGTTTTTGTTGAGAGTATATACAGAAAGAACACACCAATTCAATTTCTCCTCCTAAAAATAATTTCCTGAACTTTCTGCAGAAGTCACAAGCTCTGTATAGAGATATGTCTTTTGGTCCCTTGCAATGGGCAATCTTTTCTCATTCTTCCAAAGGACCAGAACAGGACATCACTAGTGAATATGCTTTTGAAATTAGATTCACAATCCACACCCATGGAAGCAGAAATCAAATGTCCTATTGCACTGGGCTAATCTGCTGAAAAGACCTCTTTAAAGTATTAAGGAGCAAAGATGTCACTTTGAAGACTAAAGTGCACCTGACCCAAGCTATGGTATTTTCAATCACCTCACCTTATATGCATGTGAAAGCTGGAGAATGAACAAGGAAGACCGAAGAAGAGTTGATGCCTTTGAATTGTGGTGTTGGTGAAGAATAGTGAAAATACCACAGGTTGCGAGAAGAATGAACAAATCTGTCCTGGAAGAAGTGCAGCTGGAATGCTCCTGAGAAACGAGAATAGATTTTTTCTCACTTACTTTGGTCATGTTGTCAGAAGGGACCAATGCGTTGAGAAGGATATCATGCTTGGTAAAGCAGAGGTCAGTGAAAACGGGGAAGACACTCAACAAGATGGACTGATGAAGTGGAGGCAGCGATGGGCTCACGCATGGTAAGAAATGTGAGGATGGCTTAGAGTTTCATTCTTTCGTACATAGGCTTACTATTAGTCAGACTTGACAGCATTTAAGAACACAAATTTTGAAATTAGTTCTGCTGAGAGCATCTCATAGTCCTTCCCTCCAGTGCCCTCATTTGAACCTGAAGATATTTAAGTCCATTTTTGTTCCAGAATAGTGAGTTAGTGGCAGGTCCACTCTTCAGTTCCCAGAGGCCTGGTCATTGGTTTTTTTTTAGGAACCTTTCTAAGATAATTGTTGGTATTACTGTTGAGTTACTTCTGATTCATGGTGATCCCATGTACAACAGAAGAGAACATTGTCTGCTGCTGAACTATCTTTTCAAACGTTGTTATGTTCAAGTCCATGGTAGTGGCCACTGTGTGTTTTCAGTCGTATAACCTTGGGGCTCATCTTCCAGCACTATATCCAGCAATGTTCTCTTGTGATCCATGGGCTTTCCATTAACTAATTTTTGGAAGGAGCTCTGGTAGCATAGTGGCTAAGACACTTGCCTGCTAACCAGACGGCTGGCGGTTGAAACCCACCAGCCACTCCTCGGAAGGAAGGTTGGG